>NC_084737.1:28182997-28337997 GCF_033978785.1 Entelurus aequoreus
GGCGGACACCTGGACACACATGACATTAATATTGTTTGTGAGGAAAAGCAAGATGGTGGCAGAAGAGAGTGTCACGTCTTACCTGCACTGAGGCAGCAGTGTGCGCGTCTCGACTGTGCATTGGCCGTTTAGGCAGTAGTCCAAGCAGGTGTAGCAGCTGGGCTGCGTCTCACCGTTGGGGCAGCTACACAGTCACACAACATCTCACTTTACATTCCTCATATAGCAACATATTACACAAATAATCATATACTGAGGTATTCATTTCACAAGATGTTGATTAATGTGGTAAGAGGCGTTAGAGGGTTCGAATCTGCGCCTGGGCATCTCTGTGTGGAGTTTGTGTGGGTTTTGTACGAGTGCTCGGCCTCTTCCCACATCCCAAAATCATGTATGTTAGGCTAATTGGAAACTGTAAATCAGGGGTCTCAAACCTGCAGGCCCATATATATGAAATTCATAGTTCAATGTAATTGCAGCCCACACACTTTGGGCAGCTAATAGTTAAATATTTGGGATGTGAATCTTACAAAAACTCCCGATTTGTTTCAATTTCCGATTCTTGGGATGGCCATTTGATTCAGAATCGATTCTTGATACAAACAGATTCTCACGATATATTATTTGGTAAAAAAAAAAAAAAAAGTTTCTTGGCCACTGATGTATGCAGAAAAAACGCAGTAAGTAAGTGCGGAGAAATTAATATTATTTGTTTTTTAAATGGGTTCTTAAAAAAAATATATATATATACACTTTTTTTAATAGATTTTGGAAAATTATGAAGCAATTTAGAATCAAGATTCAGATGTGAATTTTGAGCAAGTACTCCTATTAAATATATTATGACAATACCACTAGAAGGAACACTAACTACAATAGCAAGCACCAAACAAATTAATTATAATTAGCAGTGTTTTGAGTTAAGAGCTCCGTCACAGAACCACTCAATCAATATCAACATCAATAAATATTAATACTATAGAAATAAATCTTAAGACTACTTTAGAGTGGTCAGTGTATAGCTTGTATGGAAAGGATTCAACACACAGCCATTATTGTTTAAATACTTGGCAACACAAGGGAGTAAGATGATGGTGTCTTTCCAACAAGTATGGTGGTAGCAGTGTCATGATCTGGGGTAGCATGAGTCCTGCTGGCACTGGAGTGCTGTAGTTTGAGGGCAAATGTTTTACATTTATTTCCATCCATCCATCCATTTTCTACCGCTTATTCCCTTCGGGGTCGCGGGGGGCGCTGGAGCCTATCTCAGCTGCATTCGGGCGGAAGGCGGGGTACACCCTGGACAAGTCGCCACCTCATCACAGGGCCAACACAGATGGACAGACAACACATTAAATTAAAAATAAAAACAATAATATTTCTAGGTCAACTAAATGTTTTTGTGTGTAAATAAATCCCTCCCAAAACCCCACAAAAAAGTAAATATAAACTAAAGTCACCACAGAAGTTATGATGGTAATGGAAAATGCTAGAAAAAAAGAAAGAAATGTTTTTCCTTTTTTTTACCCAGTTTGATGGGTCAAATTGCGCCAGGCAGCCCAGCCCAATGGAGACTTTTAACAAATATTTAATCTAATTTGTTTTGACTGGGCTTCCGCGTGTTTACCTGCAGGACACCTCCCCGGAGGATGACGTCAGACATCGGCCAGTGGCACAGAACACACACTTATCCAGCTCACACTGGTGCCCGATGTACTGACTGGAGCACTGGCACAGCTTGGTGCCGTTGGAGGTTTGTAAGCACGTTCCGCTGTTCTGACAGAAGCCTTCACATTTACCTGGAGGAGAGGCGGGTATTGTTTGTGGAAAATTAGCTTTATTGTTATGCTTATTAATTATAATAGCGAAGTTGGAGTGTTTACAGTGAGAGTATATTCACTTACTGTACTGGCACTGGTCTCCTTGGTACTCTGTTGGGCAGCTGCAGGTTGGTTGGTTACCAGAGTTGACTGAGCAGTTGCCTCCGTTCTGGCAGTAATCCTGACAAGTGTGACGGTTGCAGGTGGGCCCCGTGAAGCCTTTGGGGCACCTGCATGTTGGAGCACCTATGAAAAACATACAAGTTATGACGACTAACAATAAATAAATGATATTACTTACACATGGGGCTTGGTTCGTTTACAACAAATGATACAACTAACTACGAAAGCTGGCGAGATTCCTTTAGTGCCCAAATCCCAAAAGCGATGAATTAATTGTGCAAAAGTGTATGATGGTTTTGTAAGAACGTTGTCAGCACAGGATGCCACAGGTGCGTCCCACCTGTATGAGATGCGGTGCAAGTGCCGCCGTTCTTGCAGTAAACCCTGCACTGGTTGATCTCGCATCTCTCTCCGGTGTAGCTAGGCTGGCAGCGACACTTGGACACCTGACGTGCATTGAGGAAGCAGCTCCCTCCGTTCTGACACTGAATATCACAGGTGCCTGAAGGGGGAGCTGTGGAAACAATAGTTGGATTCACATTTAAAAATCACAAGATAAAAGATGGTCAAACAGTATTCGAATTGTCAAAACAGATTTCTGTAAACGCATGCGTGTGTTCGCATCCAAACTTACAGAACGGCGACTGGGTCGGGGGTGACCTCTCCACGCATGTGCCGTTGTCAGCCACGTAGTTGTTGGGGCAAGTGCACACGGGTCCACTGGGGCTGAGCAGACAGAGCCACTCACACTTCTTCCTGTCACATGGGTTAGTCACTAATGCAAAGAGACACAACCAGTCAGAATAGTCTTACAGTTTAAACTAAAGTTAGACTTGAAACTTTGGATTGATATAAGTAATGGTCTACATCAGGACTATTTAACTGGCGGCCCTGGGCCAAATCCGGCCCGGGAATGACACCATACCGGCCCACAGGTTCAGTTCAAAACTTGGGAGACAAACAGTTTTGCAGCAAATTACTAAAACACAAGAGTACTCCTGTTGTTTAGAGGAACATAGACCACTGTAAACACAGTGGCAGATTCTTGCGTTGACACTTTAGCCTTGCTAGCAAACATAAAACACTGGGGTCCAAATGAATGATTTACTTAACTGAGGCGTTTCTCAAGGCACCCCTTTAAGTCCGCTCCTTTTTTGCAGTAACACATTTTTTCATAATGTGATTTATGTAACTAAGGTGTTGATGTAGCTTGTTTACTTCAGATGCAGTCAGTAATCATTTGTTCGACTTCTTTAGTTATACTACCGGTAGTAGTGTTCCTCATGGTTCCACTTTTAGTCCTCTCTTTTTCATCATTTGCCTATTCAATGGGTGAGCCCGTGAGTTCAGTTCAAAAAACTTGTGAGAGATATAACATTTTTACAGTGAGTCCTTAAAAACAGCAAAGCGCTCCTGAACTGGCAAAATAAATAGACCAAAATCTAATCTACTGTAGAGGATGCTGGCTCTCCGGAATATGCAAAATAAAACTAAATAGTGAAAGTAGAAGTCAGGCCCCAGAGTCCTCAACCTTCTGGAAATGTGGCCCCTAAAACAATTTAGTTGTTTTATATACTTTATGTTCTATATACTTAATCCCAAATCATCAATTATTTGGCCAAACCTTAAATTAAAATGAATTTTTGACTTGTTCAATTAATATCTTTTAACTGTAGATAACAAGAAAGTGTAGGAGGTTGTAATAGACAGATATTAATGGAAAAATAATACAATTTTATATTTTCCTTACATTTTGACAATGACGTGCGGTGAGGTTGAAATGTATTTTAAAATTGTATTTAATATGCTTTCATCAATGTTAATACAGACTGCTCATTCGGGGATAACACAAAAAATAAGAGAATAATTAACTTCCTTAAGAATTGTATTTTACTATTTGGGGTCTTACATTTTGTTTGTACCTGAACTGCATGCACATATCATCTTCCACGAAAAGCTCTATACAGGTACATGGATTAAAAAAGTCTGATCACCTTCTGTTTTATCTAAAAGTTTAGTTTGGAGACATTTGTGTGCTTGTATTAACCCCCTTAGTAGTCACATTCATTCAGCAGAGCATTAAATAATTGTATTTTGTTTGTGTAAATAAAGTTTTTCGAACAAAATCCACTTGGTTACTTCTGTGGAAAAAGATTGTGTGGTAGCAACAAGCGCCTGCTAGCTCACCTACGCCACCCCAATTCATACTGATGCAGTGAGTGTGTGGCGACTTGGATGACTACAGGGCTTCTACGTAAGATTTTTCTGTATTTATATCCGTATTAGTAAGAATAATGATGCCACACTAAAATTAAATATATAACACAGACTGCAGATTTTACAGTCTAAAGTCATGGTATAAAAACGTTTCTGGAAGCGTTATATTGGTGACATCGCTGACAAACAAAAATAGCCTTTACCTCAGCTAGTGCTGACTCGGCTATGCATTAAAGAAGAAAACTAATACTGTGCACGGCCTTGTCTGGTTTCTAGGATGTAATCATTCAGTGCACTCAGGACATTGCACACTGCACAAAATCTGATAAATTCGCATATGCACTAAGCAGAATGCACTAAGCATGAATGCTTATAGTGGCAGCCTCATATGAGCTTTATATGTTTATAACACAGTTTTATAAACAATATCTATTTTACCAATTTATATATATATTTTTTTCTTCATCAAAACAAGTAAAGCTGTGCCTCACCAGCCTACTTTGGCCGCACGTCCCTGCATTTTGACAATGACTAATATCTCTAATCTTTAAAGAATTTTGAGAAACATTTTGCAGCATACTAGAGCATTATCCGCAAGTTTTGATATGCCTATCATCTCCATTAAAAAAAAACACCCTTTAAAAATGTTGTCAAGGTTTGAATCACTCTGGTTTTAAGTGTAGGTAGGGAGGGTGGGTATTTTGGCATGTTAGATGGATAATAGGACAAAGACGCAGTGAAAAACATTTCACGATTTGTCTCTTTATACCAAAAAGCAACAATAAATAATATAAAAAATAATTGTTCTTTAAATCTAATGTCCAAGACACTCACTCTCCGGCTGCTTGTATCGGTGGTACAGGACAATGTCCGTAGCATGGTTGATGCCTGTGGTGAGATTCTCCACGGTGCCTTTTCCAAACTTGTTGACCCGGAAGACAACGTTATTGACTAACGTGACTCCATATATGTAATCCTCAAAAATATCGATGTTCATTGGATGGACCAGATCTGGAAAAGAGCAAAGGTTAACACCACAGGTGACATTTTATCTGACTGCTATTTTGCATTTATTTCAAACGCTCAAATTAACACTTCTGTTCAATTAAGGGGGTGATTTACATAAACTAACTAACAGAGTCACTAATTGCATGGACATCTGTGGCTATAGGCAACCCCCTGATGTCATATTTACTATCGGCACAAGACAGTAGCCTCATTTTAGTGTTATTAGAGTTTAGCAGCTTTATCTACCTCTGCATGTTCATGAACTACATGGTAGGGAAGCTATGTTTTCTTTCCACTTTCTCATGCACTGCGTTATATAATATTGTTAGAGTTAAACTGTTGGATTAAATTAGTTTACAAATTTTCTCTCCAATTATCACCTGATTGACTTATTGTTAGTCCTACTTCTTAAATTGTTTTCCACAGATCTGATCAAATCTGAACTTCAAATTAAGGCTCTATCTTCTTTGTTTAGGTAAACACCCCCAGCTCTAATTGGTGCATGTACAGTAAGTCACAAATAAATACATAAATAACTCAACTGTTTTTAATGCTGGTGACAGCAATGACAGGATCCGAGCCATCCAGTCGAACACTTCCTATGACTGACAGCTTTGCATCTGCCCAATAAAGTCGTTCGTTGAAGTAGTCCACTGCCAAACCTGTAGAATGAAAGAACATTGTAGTCTATAGTGGGGAGAAAGAGCATGCCTTTTAAGATAATGTCAATAAATCGGACCTGTTGGCCATTGGATGTTTTCATGCACAAGAGTCTGCCTCAGTGTTCCATCCATGGCAGCTGTCTCAATTTTGGGATGATTCCCCCAGTCTGCCCAGTACATGGTGCTGAAACAAAAATACACAGTTTAAATATTACCAAAAACAAAACATGTAGGATCGGACTTCATACCCCCTCTGCGGATCCACAACGATGGCGTAAGGCTCGTCTATCATGCCAGAGATGAGGGTCTTGCTGTGCCGACCTGACATTTGAGCCACTTTAATGACATCTTGACCAGAGTCGGTCCAGTACAGGTTACCAGCAACCCAGTCCACGGCAATCCCTCGAGGCATCTTCAGTTCTTTAATCTGAATAACATCAGACAGAGTTATTTCAGTTAGCATTAGTGCAAATTACGAAGTGAATATTGTGTATTGCTCAAGAGTTGTACCTGCAGGTTGGTGATCCTGCCCGCACTTTGCCTTCGATTACGGTGGGAGTTGGATGATGACGACAATGTAGACTGTCCAGGAAGTTCGTAAGAAGAGATACAATTCTTGTGCCAATTGGTCCAGAAGATACGGTTGGTCTTAACGTGCAGGTCCATCGCGTCGATGCGCACACTAGCGTCTCCCTGGAAGGTTTGTTCATAGCGCCAGTTGGGCATTCCAGGATCCAGGCTGCGGATTTCGTTGTCATCGGCGATATAAAGAACCTGCTGAGTGCTGTTCAAGTCTGCAAGTGAAAGGAGGACTTTTAAAAGAACAAATGCATGGTTATGACCCCCACAATGTATGCCACTAGGGAGCATTTCTAACATCCATCCATCCATCCATTTTCTACCGCTTATTCCCTTCGGGGTAGCGGGGGGCAACTAATTTGTAGGGATGTAATGGTATTTTAAATATTGTGGTATTTAGGTTTAAAAATGCTAGCAATAATGCCATGGCATGTGACAGTATGAAACGAGAACTTGGAATACTCCTGTCAGTGTAGGTTTTTTTTCTGGAGCTATTGAGTGGGCCGGTCTGAGAAGTACACTACACCTCCCATGATACCCGGCGCGTCTTTCGTTGGCCTGATGAATGAGTAGACAAGCAGTTATTTCCTTTGGGCGTAACTCCTCTAGTGTGAGCGAAAACATGCAAAAAAAGAGTAATTTAGTAAAGAAGCCACTTAATGAACCATTAAAATAACCCTCAAAATATCCTTGAGGTGAAACCAAGAAGCCAGTGAGGTTTTTACATTGTTAAGTTAAATTGTTAGTTAACCTCCTGAGAATGAGCATTCTCCAAACCAATACGAAAATGTCAACTGCGGAGAACTCTGTTTCTCAGGAAATTAAAAGTTGAACGACACTAATCTCAACATTATTTTACACGTGTTATACTGGATGTTTACATTTTTAGTTTAAACATATTCAACTGATTTTTTTTATTGTATTTTATGTTTGTTTGTTACTTAGAACACTGGATGTTCCTTCACCCTTCTAAGGACTAAAAATACACACAATGGCATTTGTATCAAGTCTTCTTTAGTTTTTTTTTTAACAATACTGCAATATACCGCACCTTGGCTTTAGTATCGTGACAATATCGTATTGCAATATTTGGATATTGGTACATCTCTACTCAATCAAAAAAGGAAATATATCCGCTCTATGTTTTTATATTTACAGTTACGTGTTGTAAATCAGCTTGGTTGGATGTGGCTAGTGTCTGTTAACACCCTCCAGAAAGGATTATCTTGCTAGGAAACAAGCTGAGGTCTGCAACAGAATCTGCACTATAATGAGTTGTATCTTCACCAATATTTTTAGTATATGTTGATGATTTGAGTGTGGAATAATTACATTGACATTATGATAACTATACATTGTGCACTTAAGTCTTCCGTGTTGTGTTTCTGTTTGCCTTCATTTTTTTTGCTTTGTTTACTGTGTTTCCTCCCTCTACCACACTATGTTGAATTGATTGTGTTGCATTGGCATGATGTCATGCACAGCAGCTATTGCCTTTTGCAAGCAGAACAGAACTGAACTGAACTGCATGACTCGGTGGAAACATAAAAGTAAAATTTAGGCTGGTCCTCACTGTCAGCTTTGCAGGTGTCATTGATTCGTGTGAAGTACTTATGGCAGCTGCATTTGTAGGAGCCCTTAGTGTTGTTGCAGATGTGAGAGCATGCCCCAAACTGTAGGCACTCATTCTTGTCTGGAAAAACAAATCAAACATGATAAAATCAAAATTTGTTTGGAACAATCGCTTTTAAGGGTAAAAAGCATCTGTGTGTGTTTACCTCCACAGGTGCGATATCCTATTTTGTGGAAGCCAGGTTTACAAGAACAGAAGGCGTCTGTGCCGTTGGTGACACAGTGGGCCTCATCGCCGTCACCGCAGTGTGTCCTGTTACTCCTGCAGTCGTTTAGTTTGGTTTCTGAAACGTACACAACAATTGTTGGCAAACTTGGGTGCATAATAGTACCTTGTAAGGACAAAAAGAAAGGGGCACCTGGCCATTTCATCTGCAGAAAGTTAAATATGGGACTATATATTTAGTTTACCTCTTTGCAGCACTTTTTTCAAGACGTAATGTGATATTTGATTGTGAGAATTGTTCATTTATACAAAATTGAGGTCAGACACACAAAACATGTATAAACTTCACTTAGGGATCCAGGGTTCACAGCCATGCATAGTTGAAAGCATTATATTGACAAAAATGTTTTAGAATTCAAATCAAAAGGGTAAATTGTGTTTACCAATACTTTTGTTCATACAGCGCATAAATTAACCTGTCTTGCAGTTGATCTCGTCCGATCCATAGTCCTCGCAGTCATTAAAGACATTACATCGCAAAGTGGCACTGATGCATTTTCCGCTGGCACACAAGAACTCGTCTTTCTCACAAGTAGGAACAGCTGGGTGGGCCGCTGTGGGAATACAGTGAACACGCACGCACACACGCACACACACAGACACACACAGCTCAGCAAACTCTTTCATAACAGCGACTGATGAAGTCTATCTACTATTAGTAGGTTGCCTTCAAAGTTACTTACGACAATTCAGTTCATCCGATTTGTCGCCGCAGTGATTGACGCCGTCACATCTCTTTGACACTTGCAGACACACACGGTCATTCTGGCAGCGGAAAGTTCTGGTGGGAGGACACTGGAATTTCCCTACAAATCACACAGCAACAATAACAATATCAGATGAAGGAAAAAAAAATGTCACTGCAAAAAATGTAATTGAAAGAATTAAAAAACGTTTTATTTTTTAAACATGCACTTTGTATTTTAATCAATATGCTTATGTTAAGTACTAATGTGAGAATCAAATGACCAAAGGTTAGTAATACCGTTTCAAATTGTAAATATTGTGAAATTGCAGCTAGGGTGATACTCGCTAGCGAGCTTAAATCCTTACATGAATACAAGACACATTTATGTCTTTCCCCATTATAAACATCATACCCCAATCTAAACTTGTATAAACACATTGCTGACTGAGCAACTAATTAATTCAATTGTGAATTTTGAACCTACAGGCTGTGCTCTCTTAAACCAGAGTGATAAAGCAGATGTTAAGATCCAACAGGAAGTGAACCCATGTAATGTCACATAAACAGGAAGTGTAGGACGCAACACCTGTCGTGCTTTAACTGTATCATTAGGAAACACTATAAAACCTCTACAAATTAAAACAGAATAAGATAAACATATCTAAACAGTCAAATAACAATAATACGGCTCTTAAAAAGCCACAACAATATTTGAAGTTTTCTCTGACAAGAAAGTATATTGTGTATGTGCTGTTTATTTATTTGCCTAGTTATTTTCAAAATAAAATGTGGTTAAAATATTTCAGTGTGTGTAAGTACATTTTGAGCACATTCACCAATTCCGTAATAATAATGATAACCCTGATCATTTTGGTTACAATAACAGTGATATGAAATTTTCATATCGTTACTTCCCTAATGTTAAATAATATCAACCAAAATCTGAGAAAAATCAAGAAAATTTGATGAGGTAAACATTTTTTTTTTTAGTATGCTTATTTTAAGAAATGGTACATGTTAAGATAAGCAAACTAGTCTAACATAATTTTTTAAAAAAATATCCTGGTAGTCAAAAATAAGTATTTTCACCTTGTTTTCAGATTATTCTTGCTGGAATTTTTTAAGGGTATTTTAGAGTTAACATAACACACAGCAGTGATATATATTTTTTATTTCCTTAGTTTGTGTCCTACTGACACCCCTCTAACAGAAATATATATTTTTATTGGTCAATTGGGCACTATTGACTATTCTGATTCTGATTCTAATTCTGATGAATAAGCCCTCTGAAGTCTGCCTATAGCAACAAGTGGCTGTGTAAATATGTGATGTGCCCAGAAACAACAATATAAATATTATGTCGCTACACTAATTCAAATTCTAATCCATTTGTCCATTCATCCATTTTCTACCGCTTGTCCCTTTCGGTGTCATGGAGGGTGCAGGAGCCTATCTCAGCTGTGATGTTTCTCAATAGATTATTAATATTTTCTGTTAAAAGGACAAATTGGAAAAAAAAAACTGACACGTAAACTGCTTGGTGCCCAACCATTAATTTTCACCATTACATTAACACCACTAAGTAAGAGTGTGATTCACACGCTGACACTCACTGCACTCTTCCGGATTCTCATCAGAGTTGTCCCCGCAGTCATCCTCTCCATCGCACTTCCAGGCGAGAGGTTTACACAGAGTGTTGTTACACTGGAACTCATCCACATGACAGAGACGTCCAGCTGCAAGAACAGGGAGTTCATGTCAAACGTTATACAAAATGAGTAGCGAGACAACATAAAATAGTAACAAATGAAGAATTATATACTCACCAGCAATGTGGCAGTTCTCCTCATCGCTGCCATCCATGCAGTCTGGGTCAGCGTCACACCTCCAGCCAATGGGAATACAGTGTCCGTTCTTACACTGGAACTGGTCGTTGTCACACTTGAGAACACAGTCATGCTGGAGAAAAGTCCAATGGACATGCAGGTAAAGGTTATAGTTCTTTGTAGTGAATTAATACAAAACACATAAGAGGTAAATAGGTTCTGTACCTCGTCGGAACCATCAGCGCAGTCGTGGTCTCCATCGCATTTCCACCTCCCAGCGATGCAGCGGCCATTTGTGCAGGCAAACTCGCTTTCGGAACACTGGCGAGGCACTGTGTGTGAAAAAGACAAGGCGTGGCTTATGTTAGTGGCAGGCTACTTTTCCCTTTCATATTCCGCATCAACACAAAAGACATGAATAGTGGGACATCAAGTCTTGGGAGGACAAAGGGAGCGCTGTAATTCTGCATGTACAGGCCACAACATTAGGTACACTTGCACAACCTAATAACATATGATCACAAATTCTACCTTAACAGAGATAACAATCCTTAGCTTTGATGTTAATATTTTATATGTATCAAGGTAGGCCTGGGCTGATGAATAAATCAATTAATCGAACGATAATTGAAAATGGCCTCGATAACTTTCCTGTGTTTTTGTGAGATTTTCTTTGTCTCTCTGCATCCCGTTTATGTAATAGCAGAATTAAATTAACAGAGTGAACCCTCTTGTGAGTCATTCACAATGTTTGTCTCGATTTGCGGAGGCGGGGCCACTATCTTACACACAAGCTGAACGGACGGAGAGTCGCGAGTGAGAATCATCACAAGTAAACACAAATTAGAGGGAAAAAAGATGATTACAAAGCCAAATGTCCCTGTGCTGGAATATTTTGACTTCAAACAAGTGAGCAAAATGAGCCCTTCAACACGGACGAAGGAGCCAGTTTACGACTTTGTAAAAGGTTTTGGCAACCAACTAGACAACTAAACAAACCACCCAACCCAGTGTTTTCAACTGGGGAAAAAGCTGCACTTCAAGATGTTCAAAATTTATTGAAGTTAAAATATTGCTAAAGGAAACAAGCGGTACAAAATGGATGGATAAAATTTAATAATCCATTTTATTTTTTTGTTTGCTTAGTTGTTTGAGGCATTTAAAAGTTATTGACCTTACAATTACAATGGTAAAAAAATACTAATGAGAAATAAAAGCATTATTAGTACTATATATCATATCATGATATATAGTACTTAACTTGACCTAGTTTTACTTAATTTTGGTCTCTTATCTGCAATAATATGTGGGATAATATATCGTCCCGCTAAATGTGTTACTGACTCAGGCCTATATTAAGGTTACCTTTTTAATTGTAGGTCACATGGTTTAACTGAGCATAATTATCTTTGTAAAAACAACATTTTTGAGACAGGGCTCATTAAATTGTGCAGGTGTATCTAATCAAGTGTCCAGTGTGTATTATACTTTTCAGCACTTGCACAGTGATATTTTGCAGATTAGACACAAAATAAGTCAATTTCAAAATCTGCTTGCAGACTCTTAAAGCTGGGAGAGGTTTAAGTGTGGACAGAAGCATGACAACATGTTTGACATGTGAAAGTGGAAGAAACTCACCTCTAGCTCATGCCAACAGGACAGTATGAAATGAAACAGACGTCACATGAGGTGAAATGCATCAGAAATGGAAGTGAGTGAATGAAATTTTGACGCAGTAATAATGTCTTAGGACACTTAAAGTGTTAGCCAGAGCAGACGAGAACAGGCCGCAGTGCAATAGTGACACCAACCACACTTGTCTTCATCTGAGTTGTCGCCACAGTCGTTGTCGTAGTCACACTGCCAACGGCCCGGCACGCAGCGGTTGTTTTTGCACCTGAACTGATACGGCTCACATGTCCTCTCAGCTGCACATAATGACCATGAGATTATTAAATTACAGCAAAACGACTTTACTCTAATGACCACAAATGCATTGTTTCAATGTTCTCACCACACTCCTCTTTTGGTTCATCGGATGCATCGCCGCAGTCGTCTTCTCCGTCGCACTTCCAGCGAGCCGGGATGCAGCGCCCGGAGTCTTTACAACGGAACTCATCAACACCGCAGGTCATTTGGGCTGGAAGCGAAAACATTTTAAGTATGGTTTTAATAGGACTGAAATTCCGCACACATGGCAGCATAGACTGTATTATGGATACTGTATAAAATACAGATTGCGGTGGTATAAGGTTGTACGATATACTGGTACAAATAAATTCAAAACGCTACTATACTGACTTTAAAAAATACCGGTACGTTTTTTTTATCTGCATGCTGCCGTGCGACTGTGGTGTACAGAGTGGAGGAGCATGTGGAGTGTGTAAGCCAGCACACACTCAGCAGAGCGCACAAAGGGAAACCGTGAGGAGAGGAAAAATGGAAAATAAAGGCAATTCTACTGGTTAATAAAGAGGGTGCGTGAAGCGCAATATGAAGATTACTGGGCTTCAAAACTAGCGATAAAGATGACGCTTTAAACACAGAAGTGCAGTGGTGCAAGCAGTGCTTTAAAGCAGGCATCACCAAAGGTAACATGATTAAAATATTACCATTTTTGCTTCAAATTTAGTTAAACAATTAAATAATCAGATCGACAGGTAAAAAAGTTAACTAGCTCCTCTTTTGTGCACATACAGTTACATAGACGTGTACACAGCTGTTTGGCTTGATGCCAAATATTAGCGCAGTCCAAACCGCCCATGCAACATAGATGACTTAATTTGGTAACAAATTCCTACAATTTGTATTTTATCTTTAACAATGTGTGTTTTATCTGGTAAATGTGTTATTTATGTACAATACTTTTAGCCATAGTATTGTTTTTAGTATTTGCGAATGATTGTTTTTGTCTTAAAGCACAGACCAAGAGTAGCAACCATAAATCATGACGCATACTGTCAATAAAGCTTTCTATTACTGTATATTCTAACCTACAGTATTCCTAGATTATGGCAGGCTATATGTAATATATACAATTGTAAATAGTTTTTGAGTGCAACAAGAAAAGCCCATTGTGTTCAATGCCTTTTAATTTGTATTTTAATCTTCTAAAATTGTTCTTTGAGTGCAATAAGAACAACATGTTAAATGTATCGTAGGATTTTTTGTTAAAATAAAGAGAACAATTATTTTTTGGTGGTGCCTTATATTTTAAAAGTATTGCTGTATCTGTAATTACCAAAATGTTCAACACTATCATCTAATCGTAATAATAATACATGTTAAAACTTACTACATTACTTAAACAACTGATTCCTCAAGTACATTTATTTGTGAAAAGTGAAAATATGTTTTTGTAGTGCCGTCAAAGGATTATTTTATCAAAATAATCACACTTTTGATTTTGGATTACCATGATCACGTATTACTTGCATGCATAATTTAAGTTAACTTAAAAAGACCCCGATATTTGGACAATAATGCAATTTTACTGTCAGAGTGTAATACAGGAACGTGTTTAAATGTTTTACTTGAATGCACGTCATTTATTTGCTAATGTCCCGTCGAGGTGTGTTTCAAATGGAAATTTGCCAGAGAGCACACCAGTCGGAGTCTCCTCACTCAACTTTGCACTGGCATATGGATTGACCTGATCACTCACCGAACAACCTGGGCCGCCTTTCAGTTAACCATCCACTGTTAAGGTAAAGGAGCATGTACGGTCAAAATACATTTCATGATGAATCTGTATTATACATGATTAATGCGATAATTTGTTGTGATTAATCGCATGAGTTACCACGTTATTTTTAAGAGCCCTAGTTTTTTGTTTAGATCAGTTACAAACAACACATAAGCGCAGTTATGAACACAAAATGTAAAAACACTATCAATCTTACTGCAGTTAGTGGGTTCATCCGATCCGTCAACACAGTCGTTGTCTCGGTCACACACCCAAACACGAGGGATGCAGCGTTTGGTGATGGCACACTGAAACTGGGTGGGTGCACATGTGACCTCGGCTGCAGGGTCAGAGGACAAGATATGTTATTACCACAGTGAGAAATGAAGCATGTACAAGGAGAATGAAAAGCGAGGAACACTCACGGCAGTCCTTCTCGTCCTCTCCCTCTCCACAATTGTCTTGGCCGTTACAGCGGAAGATGCCTGGGATGCAGCGACTTGGGTGGGAACATTTGAACTGGCTGGGCAGGCAAACGTGAATATCTGCGGTGGAGTTGTAATAATAAACAATTCAGCACATGTGAAGACTCATTTGCATTTCAAAGATTGGGGGATAATCATCCAAAATAAGCGGTTCTAATGCAAGAATGTGAGCTGTACCGCAGTTGGCCTCGTCTGAATTGTCCTGACAGTCGTTGTCTCCATCACATATGTACGCAGGGTTGGTGCAGATGCCTGTGCCGCACTGGAACTGGCCTGGTCTGCACTTAAATTCAGCTGGCACACAAGAAGAATTAAAAATGAACAACTTAACAACTCTTACAAGGAAATTTCAACTCACGACAATCCGCGGGCTCGTCTGAGCGATCGCCGCAGTCGTCCTCTGTGTCGCATTTCCACCAGAAAGGAATGCACTTATCGTTCTTGCAGACAAACTATAAGGCAGGAAAGAGGAATAAATACATTTTCATCAGCTACACGTTTACATGATGAAGATGTTAGCACCTGGCTGGCCGTGCAGTTGGACATGCAAGTACGATGGTCGCTGGCCAGGTAGAAGTTAGTGGGGCAGGCACATTTGTAACCCCCTCCAGGAGAGATGAGGCAGAGGTTACTGCAGCCGCCGTTGTTTGTCTGGCACGGGTGGTCACGCACTGGACAGGGAAAAATAGCAAGGGCAAAATGTAAACTTAAAAAGTCAAACAATACACAATGACACACCTTGTTAAATTGTGTAATTGATCATTTAATTAAAAAAATATATTGCATTGTCCTTGATGTTTTTTTTTCCTAAATATCAACAATTTCACCTACCCTCAGGCTGGCGATAGGGATGGAAAATGTGAATGTCCATGGGCCGATGCAAGGTGCTGATCAGGGTGCTCTTGTTAGTTCCCAGAGTCTTGTGAGCTCTGTTGATGGACTTGGTCTCCCAGTCTGTCCAGTAGATGTACTCCTCAAAGAGAGTCATGGCGAAGATGTGCGGAATATCTTGGCTAAGTACTGTCAGGAGACAATAAATTTACATATCAGCGTTGACTAATACTGGCATTCAAAAACACAATAATTTCAAATTTTCCTGTTTCATGAAAACTTACTATTAGATTGTGCAGATGTACCTAAACAAGTGTCCGGAGAGTGAACACTATTCAAATTTACAAGGCAGTTGTAATCTTGACAACATGAAATAATTGAAGGGAGGTTATAATAATAATAATACATTTAATTTATAACGCATTTTATATTTCTACAATCTCAAAGTGCTACAGAGTGCAATGCTGTTAGAGCATTAATGGCGTCTCCTAAGAGTTACGTAATATTTCACACGCCTGATTAGCTTTTATTCCATAAATGTGCTCTTTCTACTTCCATATACTTGTCGTATTGTGTGTTTGCTTTCTGTGTTTGGCACAAGCATGTCAACACACTTGAGTTGGATAAATATTGCTTACATTTTAATCGGTAATAGTACCAAATCTGTACTTCAGTGGCCTAGTGGTTAGAGTGTCCGCCCTGAGATCGGTAGGTTGGAGTTCAAATCCCAGCCGAGTCATACCAAAGACTATAAAAATGGGACCCGTTTCCACCCTGCTTGGCACTCAGCATCAAGGGTTGGAGTTGGGGGTTAAATCACCAAAATGATTCACGGGCGCAGCGCCGCTGCTGCCCACTGCTCCCCAAGGGGATGGGTCAAATGCAGAGGACAAATTTCACCACATCTAGTGTGTGTGTGACAATCATTGGTACTTTAATCTTTAATCTTTAATCTTAAAAATGGTGCCGGTGCTCAAACAGTGCCTGAACCTGTACTTTATAAAATTCAAAATATGCAAGTTTTTGTTGAAAAATAACATTTATATGTACGGAATTCAAGTTGGACAAACCAGTAATTTAAATACTTCAACTATATTAATTAAAACAAAGTAATACAGTAATCCCTCTTTTATCGCTGTTAAATTGTTATATCTGCGATGTGTTGATGCACGACATGGTGAGGGATGACTGAACATAAAAAAAAAAAAAGAAATAAAATCCAAAACAAAGTGTCATATTTATTGCAGCTATACAGAACATCAGAGCTGCCAGGCCTCACGCTTGGGGTGGTGGGGACAGCGTGGCTCGGTTGGTAGAGCGGCCCTGCCAGCAACCTGAGGGTACCTGGTTTGATCTCATGTCCCATTTTAAGTTCAATGACAATAAAATGCCATTCCACTCAGAGTTGAGAGGAGACGGAAAGCTACCACTGTTTTTGTCTTGGTTTACAGAGGGACATTAATGTAAATAGAGTTCTAACAAAGACCAAAAAATGTGAGCACATTACACCAATTCTTAAATCCTTACATTGGCTCCCTGTACATCAGAGAATTGATTTCAAAATCCTCCTGCTCACATATAAATCACTACATGGTCTAGGGCCCAAGTATATCACTGATATGCTCCCACTATATACGCCCTCTAGATCACTAAGATCTTCTGAGACCAATCTGTTAGCGGTTCCAAGAGTAAACTCAAATCAAGGGAGATCATCATTCAGTCACTATGCAACACATAGCTGGAATAAACTTCCTGAAGATGTCAGACTCTCCCCAACTCTCACTACTTTTAAAACTAGACTGAAGACTTTTATGTTCACCTTAGCTTTCAGCTAAATCTTTTAATCTTTTAACTTTTAACGTCTGCACTGTTTTTATTTTTATTGTCTGCATTTTAATTTTGCTTTTATTTTCTTTCATTTCACTTTGTTGTCTGTGAAGCACTTTGAGTCTGCCTTGTGTATGAAAAGCGCTATACAAATAAAGTTGCCTTGCCTTTGCCTTGCCTAAATGTTTCATCACTGTCACGCTTAAAATAAAAACAAACGTATCGTTCATGTTAATGAGCCAGTCAATATTTTTGATTTGTTCATGAATATCAAATTTGATACATTTAACGATGTAGAACAAAGAAAAATACAACTAAACTAAGAATCAACAGAAGAAAATCCATTTACAATTCTACTCATAATTTGTTTTTATTTAACTAACTTTTTATGTCTCTTACTATGTTATTCCTCTCTCCTACAGCATCCATTGTAATCAATTATACAAATTAGCAAATCATGTCATCTGGCAAGCTCTAGCAACTTTTATAACAGTCAATAGCTACTTTCCTTACCGAGGAGTTGGCAACACTGGAATATGAAGAGAGATTAGAAGATATTTGAGGACAGTGAGGACGGAAATGTAGTAGAGATACAAATTAATAACACATATGCAGAGGATAAGACAGAAGAGCCAGCAGAGAATACAGTGGAGATGATTGTTATTTCTAATTTCTGGTTAATTAAGACAAGCATTATGAGGCGGAAGTGCAGGGAGAGCTGCTGGAGGTGAGGACATCAGTCTTAAATATAAATTGACGTTAAAACAGGCCAAATCGGTGTTAGAAAAGGCCACTAAAGTCTCACTCTTGTCATTTTCTGAAATGTGGCAGCCCTGGAACACACTGTAAAGAACCTGCAAAAAGCGACATTTGTGATATTGATACTCATAACTACAGGGGTTTCGCAAATACAATCTCGTTCGCCGTAACCGTCATTGGTGCATAATGAGGAAGTGCTGTGTTTTTGTTGTGGCTACTGGCTAGCCTAGCGCTATGGTGCTAGCGGTGTTATGAGGGCTGCTGTTGGTGTGTTAATACGTTTAAAGAGAGCATCAGATTCTGTGTGCCCATGTCGGGACGCTACGTTACTTATAAGACATTACTTTCACAATATCACAACCAACCACTTGTTGCAACTTGCTGAGAATACATTCATTTAGCACCAAAATGAAGCACCGATAGCAACTCCTTTTTTCGATCTGGGTACTACCGCCTACGCTTGGACCTGTGCCAATATGGAACTGGGTTTTGGTGCTCTTCCCTACTCATAACTAGTTTATGTTGTATATTATAGTAATAATCCAAATCCATCACATTTATCAATCTGTGTCTGCCAGCTGTCATGACCCAACATGCGTTCAATAATAAAACATGTTGATAGAAGATACACATAATTGTTGCGAAAACTTGGATTTAATGAGATGACCTTTAGTTTGGCCTTATCCACCCTGTTGTTACCTGTGTGCCTGCTGGTGCCATCCAGACTGGCAAACTCAATGTAATCCTCCCGGGCGTCTGCCCAGTATATGCGATCATTGATGAAGTCCAAAGTCAGACCATTGGGCCATGTGATCTTATCCTCGACTAGGACGCTTCTGTTGGTGCCGTCCATGCCAATTCTTCCAATATGGGGATTGTCGCCCCAGTCGGACCAGTACAGGTACCTAGACAGCAAAGTGTAATGCATCATAAATGCATACTTTTTTCTCTACACCACTCGTCAGTTCTCACCCGAAGCGCACATCCACGGCCACAGCCCGAGGTTCTCTCAGCCCACTGTTGACCAGCACAGTCCGGTAGGCTCCATCAAGTTTGGACACTTCAATGGTGTCCCGGCCTTTGTCGCACCAATACAAGTTGCCCCCCACCCAATCCACAGCCACACCATCTGGGTTACTCAAAGAGGTGCGGTGCAACACCTGCTGAGTCGAAAAGAAGGTAAGTAATGTATAAAAGTTTAAATGTACGGTTTTATTTTCTGAGCTGACCTCAATGTTGCTGCCATTCATCCGCATGCGTCTGATCATGCTGCCCTGAGTGGTGACGTCAGTCCAGTAGATCATCTGCTCTGCATAGTGGAAGTCCAGTGCCACAGCGTTATTCAGACCCTGAAACGGGGGAAATAATGGTGTTTGTAGAAGTATGGCTTGGGTACAATAACTTATCCTTTTGTGTCTCTCACCTGTTTTATAAGAGTGTAGTTTGAGCCATCCAGGTTGAGCTTCCGCAGGTAGTATCGATTAGCAAAGATCAAGAAGGGCTCCTCCTCTGCACACAAAAACAATATTGTCAGGATTGAATGAGCTACAGGACAAGTAAAACCACTCAAATAGGCTAAAATGTGCAATTATTATCTTAGTGCAGTGTCATACCTGATATGGATTTACAGACAGTGGGATCATTAGGGCTGAGTTCAAAGCCATCCACGCAAAGACAATGGAAGCTGCCGTGTGTGTTGATACAGCGCTGTGAACAAGGGTAGGTGGTGATGCACTCGTCCACGTCCACACATGTCTTCCCATCCCGCTTCAGCTGGAAACCAGGATGGCACCTGCACTGAATGTACCAAGAGCAAAGAGACGTCAGCATCTTTAAGATGAACGCCATTATACCAGGCGACAAGTCAGACATTCTGTTGTGACAATTCATGTGTAAAATGAATGTGGACAGTACAAGTAAACTCATAACCCTTCATTAATGAGTACAAGTAAACTCATAACCCTTCATTAATGTGTTTGATTTCCTGTTCCTGTTAGGTAGCGTATTTAAGTAGCAGCTTTTTCGTTGCACGTAAAGCTGCTTCTGCGCATTCATGTTGTTTTGTCCTTCTACACACAACCTGACAAAATCTAAAATGTAAACACTGTCAATTTTTTAAGATTTTTAGGTTTCAAAGGTATATACCAGGGGTCCCCAAACGACGGCCCGCGGGCTGGATCCTGCCCCCTAGCATCCAAAATCCGGCCCACAGAAAATCCCAAGTGAATTTTTTTTATTTTTTATCTTTCCTTTCTAATCTATTTTCTACCGCTTGTTACGCTTGGTGTCTCCTAGCCGCTCAGGCAAATCCTATTGTCTAAAAATTAATTTTCCCATCGATAACGTGACAATGTTAAATGTTGATGAACATCAATGTTAATTGATGTTAAATGACAAAACGGATTATAAAGACAATGTATATATGTATGTATACATATATATATATATACACACACACATATATATATATATATATATATATATATATATATATATATATATATATATATATATATATATATATATATATTGAAATGTCCTTATTTTTGAAGGAAAAGCACTGTACTTTTCAATGAAGAGAACTTTAAACTAGTCTTGACTTTAAAGAAATACACTCTATACATTGCTAATGTGGTAAATGACTATTCTAGCTGCAAATGTCTGGTTTTTGGTGCAATATCTACATAGGTGTATAGAGGCCCATTTCCAGAAACTATCACTCCAGTGTTCTAATGGTACAATGTGTTTGCTCATTGGCTCAGAAGGCTAATTGATGATTAGAAAACCCTTGTGCAATTATGTTCACATATCTGAAAACAGTTTAGCTCGTTACAGAAGCTACAAAACTGACCTTCCTTTGAGCAGATTGAGTTTCTGGAGCATCACATATGTGGGGTCAATTAAACGCTCAAAATGGCCAGAAAAAAATAACTTTCATCTGAAACTCGACAGTCTATTCTTGTTCTTAGAAATGAAGGCTATTGCACAAAATTGTTTGGGTGACCCCAAACTTTTGAACGGTAGTGTATATATATATATATATACACATATATAAAGCCTGGCCCCCGGCCAAATTTTTTTATCCCAATGCGGCCCCCCGAGTCAAAAAGTTTGGGGACCCCTGTTATATACAGAAATACATACATACAGTACTACAAGTATATTGAGCTCAATATTAGATGACTCACCACCTTTTTTTTTTCTTTTTTTTCTTAGTTTTTTGAAAAAATATTTGTAAAGACAAAATCAAAAATACACACACACAATCATGTATTTAAATATCAGTGAACTCATATTTCATCTATGTTATTATTAATACGCTGTCACTAAGTTGTTTGATAACTCTGCTTCATTATTCACTATTATCTTAAAATTATCATCACATGTTGCCGTTTGTTCTCACTTATTGGTTTGTTCGTCAAAATCTCTTGCCCCGGGGTGCCCAAAATGGGGCCCAGGAGCCAAATTTAGCTTGCATGCTTGTTTCATTTGGCCCCCCAAAAGGATGGTTTTCCAAATTCCATACATATTTATACTGACGCCTTTAAAGTCCTGCAATCATGGATGGCATGTATGCAAGGTTAACATTTTTTATTTACATTTGAGTGCTGCTTATGGCACAGGGGTGGGACCAGACAAGCTGCGCTTCTTCCCACTCCCTTTGGATGGTTGAACAACATGTTCTAAATATAATAAATTCAATGACTGATTTACATTTAGGCTATTTGTCTTTCACACCTAAAGTTGCTGTGTTTGGCCTGCAGCCCCTTGACACATTTTCACTTTGGCCCTTTGAGGCAAAAGGTTTGGGCACCCCTGCTCTACACCCTGAATATTATAAGACAAGTCCTTTTTAGGGCTGTCAAAAATAATTAGTATTGCTTATGTGATTAATCACATATATACACAGATTGTGGACAATCTTTGACAAGCACAAAAGTACTCGGATTCAGATGCGGACGGCCGTTTTTCCCAATCACGCCTCTCCAGGTTTCACTGTCATTGCCAATGTGAGCGTTGAAATCACCCAGCAGAACAAAGGAATCACCTGAGGGAGCACTCTCCAATACTTCCGTACTGGAGAGTGCCTAGAGCTAGTTTCTGTAGCCGAGGATCAGACCGCCAAGGGCCCTGCCTTCGGCTTCCGCCCAGCTCACACTGCACCCGACATCTATGCCCCCTCCCATGAGTGGTGCGCCCATTGGAGGGGGTAACCATGCTACCTTATCGCGCCCATGGGGACAGGCCCGGTCACCAGGCGCTCGCCATCGAGCCCCACCTCTGGGACTGGCTCCAGAGGGGGTCCGGGCGAGGCAAATCTGGATCCTTGACTCTGACTTTCCATAGAGGTCTTTTGTATAGTTAATTGGAGACTCCAAATTGTACATAAGTGTGAATGTGAGTGCAAATTGTTGTTAATTGTCTATACAATATGTGCCCTGGGATTGGCTGGCAACCAGTCTAAGGCGCCTCCCGCTTCTCGCCCGAAGTCAGCCGGGATATGCTCCAGCTTAACTGTGATCCTAATGAAGATAAGCTGTATAGAAAATGGATGCTATAGCAAACATGATTTTCTAAACCTAAAAGACAAACAATTATATATTTATTGTTATAATAGTGATCATTTGAAGCATTTTATCCAATAATCAGATATGAAACAGTAGACAAACTGTAGTGTGAAGCACTGAATTTGCACTGAATGACTTAAGCCAGCTATCAGAATCAAACAACGTTTGGTACAGGGACACTTTCTATTATTTTTAAAAGAAGCTCTGACTGCAGCCTCATGAATACAAACATGGGAGTTCATGCAGAGTTCAATCTGTTTTAAGATACGCCTCCTACTTTCAAAAAGGAGAGCCAAAACACGTTTTGGTCTTACACAAGTGCATGCCTGAGGTCAGCAGCTCACAACTTTTGAGACCCGCTTCCGTGTCCATTAGGTACAGTATATAAACGCTTGGGCAGTGAAGGTCCATGTTTTTTTGGATTGACTTGAAAGAAACTGGATTACAGCAACACAAACACTGAGATGACCTACCTTGTAGCCAATCTTGAGGTCATCACAGAGCTGAGAGCAGCCACTCAGCTTACTATTGAGACATTCATTGATGAAGCAGTTGAGTTCATCCGAGCCGTCACCGCAGTCGTCGTTGCGGTCACACAGCAGCGTCTCGTTCAGGCAGTTTCCATTGCGGCACATGAAGGCTGACTCGTTACACGACTTCTCTGAAATCACACACGAAGGCCGTGTCAATACTATCGTCACAAAGAAGATTGAAATTAAACATTGAAGTGCGGTACTTTGGAAGAAGATAGTGTGTGATCACCATAGATGTCCACAATGTATTCCATCAGAAATCCTCCCCTTGTTTAGAATACTGGGAAGTGTGGCACAGTGAGCCTCTCCTAAGAGAATATAATACAGGCGGGGTCTCCCATTCTCCCAACAGAATAAATAAAATTGGAGCATTTTGGATTGTTTTCTTCTCACACATGCAGACTCTGGTAAGTGTTTACCCTCTCACAGTAGGAACTACAGATCAATTCATCTTTTTTGTCTTTCACATAACTGAAGTTATCTTAGAATTAGTGTATTAATGGTTTCAAAAATATTCATATATTCGCAGTCATTGAAATAATCAATCAAGTAAAAATATTTTTAAAAATGTTCCAGTATGACATTCTGACAATAAAACTGCATTAGTGTCAAAAAATGTGTCTTTTAAAGAAAATTTATTTAAATCATGCACGCAATTATTTACTAATCGTTATTAATCAAAATTCAAAAGAGTGATTAACAGCACTAGTAAATTTTGGCAAGTTTTATAAAACACACTTTTCTTTATTTTTCTCAAGCTGCTGTGACTCCCCTGAGTCTTTTAGTGTCTCCAAGGGTAGACTCGCCTCACCCCCTGTTGTTAAAGTACCGTATTTTTCGGACTATAGGTCGCAGTTTTTTTCATAGTTTGGCCAGGGTTGCAACTTATACTCAGGAGCGACTTATGTGTGAAATTATTAACACATTACCGTAAAATATCAAATAATATTATTTAGCTCATTCACGTAAGAGACTAGACATATAAGATTTCATGGGATTTAGCGATTAGGAGTGACGGATTGTTTGGTAAACGTATAGCATGTTCTATATGTTATAGTTATTTGAATGACTCTTACCATAATATGTTACGTTAATATACCAGGCACGTTCTCAGTTGGTTATTTATGCGTCATATAACGAACACTTATTCAGCCTGTTGTTCACTATTCTTTATTTATTTTAAATTGCCATTCAAATGTCTATTCTAGGTGTTGGGTTTTATCAAATACATTTCCCCAAAAAATGTGACTTATACTCCAGTGGGACTTATATATGTTTTTATTATGCATTTTCGGCAGGTGCGACTTATACTCCGGAGCGACTTATACGGTATATGTATCGTTTAAGTTTATCAAAACAATCAGATTCCATGTTCCCTGACATGAGAGACAACCTGAGACCAATCCTACACAGTATCGGTTGCTGTTTTACAGTAAACTACCACAAACTAACCTGTGTCAGTGCATCGCGGGTTCTTGGGAGCTTCATCAGAGCGATCCTGACAGTCAAACTCTCCATCACACTCCCATTTCTTCTGGTTGAGGCAGCGGCCGTTAGCACAGCGGAACTCTTCTGGACCGCATGTTGGATATTCTGCAAAATGACAGCACAGTCACCTTATTACCTTAATTTCGGTACCCATTTTTTTCCACAGAGTAATCTTCCTAATCAATCAGTTTCTCTAAAAGGACAACACACCCACCACATTCTGGAGACTCGTCTGAGCCATCGCCGCAGTCAATGTCATGATCACACACGAAGTGTTTGGGAATACATTGTCTGTTCTGACACATGAACTCGTTGTCGTCACAAGTGCTGTTGGTGTACACTGACAGTGGAAAAAGAACACAAAGACTCACTGAATTTGATCCAAGTTTCTAAAGACAAACATCCACTGTGTGTCTCGACTCACAGCAGCCAGCCTTAACACTCTCATCAGCACCATCAGGACAGTCTTTGTCTCCATCGCACTTCCAGCGCTGCGGCACACACATATGAGAGCCCGGACACTGGAAGGCCTCGGGACTGCAGGTTTTGGATTCTGTGATAATGGTAAAGGTAAATGACATATTGCCTTACACTTTCAAGGGTTAAAAAAAGGCCTGTGTTGTAATTGTTGCTTACTGCATTTCTCATTTTCATCTGATCCGTCACCACAGTCATCAGAACCATCGCACACCCAGTGGCTGGAAATGCAGCGGTGGTTCCCACATTCAAACTGGGCGAAAGTGCAAAATTTGTCTGCAAAGGACAACAATGTTTTTCTACGAATAAAGACAATGGGAACCATGCAAACATTCTTACAAGAACTGTGTGTTAATCATTGTATAGTGGAACCTCGATGTACTAAGCTCTTATTTTACAAATTTTTCAATTTGCGAACTACAGGCAGAGTACAAAATATGTAAAAACCTTGTCTCAGTTTACAAATGTTTCATCCACTCATTGTGTCTCTCGTCCCGCAACAATTTTGTGCCCAGCAGCGATTGTGGTCATTCAGTCAGCAGAGCGCAGTGCTGCTGTTAGCTACTGTGCTACTTTGTTTGCCTTGTTTTAGGGTTGTACGGTATACCGGGACTAATAAAGTACTGCGTACTAATTAATTAAAAATGATATTACCGTACACTGCTCTTGAAAAAAATACAAACATTTTGGCTTTAAATCTAATGATTAATGGACCTATAAACACTGAAGGGCTGCTTTGCAAGCAGTGCAACATAGCTAACTAATACCTAGCTAGTGGCTCCGTACTGTTTTAAATCATTCTAAATCACTAATCCTCGCCTCCATGGTGACAAACTTTGTTTCTTACAAATATTATTCCTGCAGGATGATTAATAGCTAAACATGCTTTACTACGGCGTGGGACGGCGTGGCGAAGTTGGTAGAGTGGCCGTGCCAGCAATCGGAGGGTTGCTGGTTACTGGGGTTCAATCCCCACCTTCTACCATCCTAGTCACGTCCGTTGTGTCCTTGGGCAAGACACTTCACCCTTGCTCCTGATGGGTGTTGCTTAGCGCCTTGCATGGCAGCTCCCGCCATCAGTGTGTGAATGTGTGTGTGAATGAGTGAATGTGGAAATACTGTCAAAGCGCTTTGAGTACTTTGAAGGTAGAAAAGCGCTATACAAGTGTAACCCATTTATCATTTATTTATTTACACTCCGTAGGAGGATACAATAGCTCACCGTTAACAGCAAACTAGCCCTCCTGAATGTAAACAAAATGGTGGGTCCACACAGATATTGACTGTAACGATATCAAGTACAAGAGCAGTATCTAATCGATACTACAACAATTACGTCAAGATTTTTTATAATCACAAAATCTTTTTTCCTTTTTTAATTTTATCATGTTAATAAAATACGTCCCTGGACACATGAGGACTTCAAAATATGACCAAAGTATGAACCTGTAACTACTACAAATTTGTGGTATCACCCCAAACTTATGTAAAGTATCCTAACAGAAGAATTAGAGCTTATTTAATTTTAAAAGAAGTGTGTATAGAAAATTTTAAAACAGAATATAACTAGATATGCACAGTAAATTAACAAATGCATCCATTTTCTACCGCTTGTCCCTCATATTTATGACAAAATAATACAATGAGAAAAGACACAATATGTTACTGCAAACGTCAGCAGCCAAATTAGGAGCCTTTGTAACCCGTTTGCTTACCTATTACTAAAAGTGAAGTTTTCTCGTATGTTCACTATGTTATTTAATGCCCAAATTGTTCTTTGATTGCAATTAAAAAACTTATGTTTAATGTAATGCCATTTTTTGTGGTACCCTTTAATTAAAAATGTATCGAAAAGGATCCGAAAGTATCAAAATACATTTCGGTACTAGTACCAAAATATTGGTAACGGGACAACCTTACTTTGAATGTGTTTTTTTTTAAATGTATTTTTATAGCCTTTTTACAAAATGTTTCTAGTCTTTCTAATTTAATATGAGTCTAAAGAAAGCGATGTGTGGTTAGTCGACACTGCTGCCCTCCCCTTCTGCTGCACACCCAGAAGATTAACCAACAAAGTAAAGCGGATTTTATTTTTTATTCCAAATTATTGCAGCAACTTGGCTGTTAAAGTTGAAACATTTTGTGATTTCAAACTGTGGGCGCACCACAGAGCTAGAAACAGTGTGTGTGCATGTCGCCAGGGCGGCTGAAAATGAGGACCGTTCAGGAATTGTTTTGGCTTTCTTATTAAATAGGAAGATGATCCATTATTGTTATTTGTGTTTGTTATACAGTAATGTATATTGTTTAATATTGTGTTGAATTTGTACAAACCTTTATCAAAATATGGACTTTTGTTGAGGCTGGAACACATTATTAATATTTACATTGTTTCTTATGGAGAACTTTGATTCAATGTAGAAACTTTTCTATTTATTACCCTGCTCAAGAAACAATTACATTTGTAAACTGAGGTTCCACTGGAGTGTGTTGTGGTATAACCACAGATGCTTGCACATCTGTGACGGTGTCACTCAAAACTGAGCATTTGCAAAGAGCCATTCATTTTATACATGACTTTGCGTAAGAGTAGACTGACCACAGTGTGTCTCGTCAGCTCCATTCTCACAGTCATTCTCCTTATCGCAAGTCCAACTCATCGGGATGCAACGACCACTGGGACATGCAAAGAAGTTGACTGGACATTTAAGTTTGCGTTTATCTGTATGAGAAGAGAAGGACATTGCAGGGTAATCATTTGCAGGTAGAAATCCTTTTAGCAAATAATCAGGCAAAGATTTCAACCTGGGCAGTTTCTCTCATCAGAGAAGTCGCCACAGTCGTTGTTTCCGTCACACACCCATGAAGATAGGTAACACAGAGTGGTCCTCTCACAGCTCTGAAAGGAAGCGCCTTTTACCCCCAAGCGGAAGAAACGGGAGCAGTCGGTAGTTTCTGCGAACAGACAAAATATGTTATTAAGCTATTAACAAACCTTTATTTGCCCTACATTCATTTAATATTTCTTACGGCAGTTCATCTCATCGCTTGCATCCTCGCAGTTGACCACCTGGTCACAGCGGCTGAAGTTGGAGATGCATCGGCCATCTTTGCACTGGAACTCGCCTAGTTTGCACAGAGTCACTGCAAGCACAGATCACATTAATGAGCACAGACAAATAAATGACACAAATGTATGTTTTAATCCATAGTCCTTATTAGTATGGCTATCACACAGAGATAGGCATTGGACCAGAAAGCACCTATCAGAGAGTCACATAATAACAATACAATAACATAAAGCTACAGGCGGACACTTACTGTTGCAAGGAAGTTCATCCGAGTGATCGCCACAGTCGTCTGTACCGTCACACCAGAACTGGTGACCGATGCAGCGACCATTCATGCAGTGTCTGTAGCCTTTCTTACAAATTCGATTGGCTACAGAGAAGCAAAACAATGGGAAGAAAGCACAATTTTTTACAAGAACATCTGAAATGGCACATTAATTGATTCGGTCTACTAAGTCGACATTAAGACTATAGCTTGCATTTCTTCTAGAATTTCTAGAATTTATTACATTCAGAGTCCATACAACTTTTAAAATTTCTGTTTAAAGTACCCTAAAAATTTATTTTTTATCTTTTATGCTGCAAATTACATCCCCTGACTTTATTTCTGCATCTAACAAGTGCACTTGTCAGTCAAGAAAGTAATCCTTTTAAAATTTCAAGCATTTTAAAAGCACATTTTTTTTTACAAAACTTAACTAAACCTGCAAATTATTTAAATATCATCTTTAACACAATGTGTTCCATAAAAAGGGGAACTACACAATTTTTAAAATTTTGACCAACATTCACAATAACTATGTAAGACAAGAACACATAAGTATTTTGTCGTAAAATTTCTGACCTTTTGACCTATATTTCTTGTCTATTAAGAATGTCTGCTCATTTTCAATTTTCGTCTATTTTGTGCCATTGAATGGACCGTTGTGGGACAATTTCTTTTTTTAGGCATTCTAATTTTTTAATATACGGTAAGAATGAGGTGGCTAACAATTTAGCTAATGGTAGTAATCTATTCCGCCCATAAAGCCCTCTAAAAAACATCCAACAATACTCCTCATGTCGTACCTGCATTTTAGCCAAGTATTAATGATATTGTTATTATAAGCGCTAACGCTGAGGAACTACTTTTAGCGGTGCCGTAATCACATAGAGGAACATAGAGAAAAGCAGTTATTGACCGACTGAGCCGTTGAGCTGCTGCATCGCTTCTGAGTTGGTGAAAGTTTGTGCTGGATTATAAATCATGCTTCTCACATTTATAGTGGAAGGTTGTGGCCATAAACCAAGAAATTGGTCAGCTTTGACATTTAATTTAGACCCTGAGATTCTGAGAAAGACTCAAACAGTTTGTTTTATCTGCATGAGGATTATGATTATTATGTTATTCTTCGAAACAGGAAGATATAAACATCCTATTAGTCGGCATCCCACTGAGAGCTGACATTTTACAGTAGGTTATTGTATGATTATGTTCGTAGTTTGTATTTCTTGTTTAATACTTAGCAATAGTGCTACTGGCTACTGGCAGTGGCAGGTCCAGTGGACCTGTTCGGGAAGTTCGACACTCCCACCATCACGAGTCTCCCATCCTATGGTACAGTAGGGGTGATGTTAACAGGGCATCACTGGGCAGAGGACCTTCACTAAAGAAATCAACGGCCTTGACGGAGGGGCTCACAGGGGCTTAATGACCTTGTGTTCACGACCAAGGCAAGCCACCAAGTTGGAGTTAATCGGCTGTGTTTTGATACCTGGAGAGGAGAAGGGCACCACTAAGGAAACCACTGCCCACTGAAATAACATGATGAACAAACAGTCAGCCAACAACATGCCAGATTGGTCAAGGCCCGAATTAACAAAGACCGTGCTACCCACAGCAGCGTCTCAGAGTGGGACTGGAAAGTGTGCTACTGGGACTGTAAAGTCATCAACAGCATCCATCAAGCGTCCCGAAGAGGAAACTATCATTGGAAACTGGAATGTCTGTACATTGTATGCATGCGGAAAAGTGAAAGAACTGACCCACAAACTTGCCAAGTACAATTGGTCCATCGTAGAAGTGAGATGGACCGGTTTCGGGGAAACCACCACAGACAAGAGTCACAAGATATGGTACAGCTGTGATGACTCTAAACACCAACATTGAGTAGGCTTCAGGAAACATGAACGGAGTAAACACTGTCATTAGCTGCACGCCAGTTTGCATCAGGCTCATCGCCATGTTCAACTACACATACCTCAACGACTATCACCATCATTCAAGTCTTTGACACAACTCTAGACTATGACGACGATGCAGTTGAAGAATTCTACGAGGAACTGGAGAACATCAACAAAAAGACTCGAAAGACAGCCCTCATCATCGTCCAGGGCAACTGGAATGCCAAAGTTGGCCCATATGCTTACGATCAGTGGGCAGGGACAGTGGGTTGCTTTGGCTCAGGAGAAACTCTGACAGGGGCCTGTGACTCCTTGAGTTTGCCAGCAGTCATAAGCTAAACCTGATCAATGTGCTGTATCCACACAAAACCTCCCGAAGAACAAGGTGGCATTCACACAACGGAGAGACGCACAACCAAATCAATTTCATCCTCATTCCGAGAAGATTCAAGTCCAGCATCAACAAATCCAAGACCAGGACATTTCCTGATGCAGACGTCGGCAGCTTGGCTGAAGATCGTGAGCGGTGAGGAGCACTGGCTGTCAAGGCCAGCATGGTACCCCTATGACCTTTGGTCCCAAGATAAGTAAGTGAGTGAGTGAGTGAGTGAGTGAGTGAGTGAGTGAGTGAGTGAATAGTGCTACTTGCTGGATCTGCTCATCTCTTAGCTTCTAAAACTTGTAGCTCAGCCTCTTATTTAGGCTAAAAAATATAAGGTTTGGGATTATCATTTGTCCCAAAATAGTAGTTGTTGGCTTTCATATAGTCTACCATGATTAGTAGTTGTTGAAGGAAATAGCAAACGTTGTGATGCATCTGAGAAATTAATGCACAACTATATGCTTAAAATGACCATAAGGGCATTACATATACTCTTACATTGTGTATATCAAACGTTGATGGAGCTATTTGGATGTTTTTTTTTTTTTTTAAAAAGTGCCATTGTAGCTGACTCTTTATAGTGTTTATTTAGATAGAGTGAGAATGCATAAACAAGAAGGTCATGTGTGTTCTTGTCTGGCATTACTATTGTGAATGGTAGGTAACATTTGACAAAAAGTGAAGTTCCCTTTTAAGGATTAAAGTCTCAATTCTCTAATTTGCGCATAAGTTCTTGAAGTTACACACATTTATCTTATTCATATTTTCCCAACTAGCTTGCAGACACGCTGGCTCATGTAAGTTAGGCAAAAGTGCTTAAGTCGTGAATGAAGGCAGGTTCATTACTAATGAGGCAAACGTTTTGCGACAGCTTTTTTTGTAGGTGAAAATTGTTAAACATGGAGTTTTACAAACATTGCAAATCATTATCCTTATCTTAATGGCTGTTTCCAGGTGTCTCAATTGAAGTGATAGGAATAGATTTGATAGTTTTCTGAAAGTCTCTTATAATTTTATTATGTGTGGTATACACTGCATCCAAACTTCAAGTGCAATATGACGTTTCACCTTTTTGAGGTGCTGGATTTAATCCAGCCTTAGAAGCACAGAAGAATATAAGTACTCAAGTCAATGGGAGAATACGCGGAAGGCCAGATTTGACAGGGAACTCCCACATTTAAGGGTTGCTGTACCCAAAGTGTGCATTTTGGAAGAAGGCGTGGCCAGAATCCATGCAGTTGCACACCTGTTTTCTCTTTAGCACATGGGAGAATAGGATCCTTTTGGCATCTTAGTATATAAAATGTGATTGTTCCGTAGATTCTCACCACAGTAGGACTGCTTCTCATCAGACTTGTCCTTGCAGTGGGCCATGCCGTCACAGGTCAGGCTGTAGTTGATGCAATCACCATTTCCACACTCAAAGTCATCCACACTCCCACAAGACATGTTCAGTGCTGGTGAGGTAACACAAGTTCATGGAATTTTATCATCTAAACCAAACACTAAATTAGAAATGTTATGTTTTATCTTTTCATACAAGAGCAGGTATTGTCTTCCAGAAGTTGTCTGTCTCCACGGCAACTGCAGTTGACCCTCCCATCAGATGTGGGCAGGCACAGGTCTTGGCAGCCTCCGTTATTTGTGCGGCAAGGAGAAAACTCACCTGACGAATGAATGAGAGTGGAGTTTTGTTGGAGTGAAAATTCCATCATCTTTGCAACAAATGACTAAGTGGGGCGAAAAACAACAATAGTGTAACCGAGATGGGAGAATTACGGAAAATGAATGCTTCCTACAGCTATTGGTGTCGTTGGCCACAGCAACGATTCCCATGGGCTGCTGAGGGATGTCAGCTCGCAGAACTTTCATGTCTCCACCTGGGTACTTGTCGGCTCGAAGGACCGCCCTCCTCACCCAGTCTGTCCAGAAGATGTAGTCTCCATACACGGCCAGGCCAAACGGATGCACAGGCTCATTTTTCAACAAAACCTAAAGGGCAAATAGTTGGAAGGGCATTTAGAGAAACACTTGAAGAGTAATATGGCACCAAAATGTGTCTCAAGATTTCGTCACACATTATGTCATATGACAACAAACGATGCCAGACTTCAGCTGAGTGAGCATCTAAACCAGAGGTGTCAAACTCATTTTAATTGAGGGCCACATCGTGGTTATGAATGCCCTTCAGAGGGCCATTTGTAACAGTAAATATGGATGAATATAATTGTATAATCACCTCATGATATTATTGCCTATGAACTCATATTTTTTACTCACAAATTGATAGATTAAAGATTAAAGATTAAAGTACCAATGATTGTCACACACACACTAGATGTGGTGAAATTTGTCCTCTGCATTTGACCCATCCCCTTGGGGAGCAGTGGGCAGCAGCGGCGCCGCACCCGGGAATCATTTTGGTGATTTAACCCCCAACTCCAACCCTTGATGCTGAGTGCCAAGCAGGGAGGGAAACGGGTCCCATTTTTATAGTCTTTGATATGACTCGGCTGGGATTTGAACTCCAACCTACCGATCTCAGGGCGGACACTCTAACCACTAGGCCACTGATGCTTTGCATTTAGAATATAAGTAGAGTTGACAAGCAGATATTTAGTGAATTTTGACAAAAACAACAAATGCTTTTGATAGTTTGTTACATGATCAGATAACATTTAAGTTTAGAAGATATGCAATTACATCCAACACAGTTTTTCTGTCAAAATTTAAAGAACAAATACATTTAGCAAAAACAATAAAGTGCTTCATGGATGCACATTATTTACAGGCCTCACATAAAATGATGTGACGGGCCAGATTTGGACCAAAGGCCATGCTTATGACACCTGTGTTCTACAGAGTGATTTTAACAGTTTTGTTTTGCTTTTTCTTTACACTTTGTTGTGTTCTCCAGTATGTCACCACAAAAGGGTACCAGTCATAGTAAAAAGGAAAAGTGTGATGATAACTACAGAAGCATATATGGAACTTACTACGGTCTGAACAATATCCTCCTGCGAACTAGCGTCCCCTGTAGTGGACATTTGTGTTTTGCATAACAGGAATGGGAAAAAAGAAATGTCCACTGCAGAGGATGCTTGTTTTTAGAAGGTTATTATATCTGTTACAAAACCACAAAACTCTAGATGTGTTGCGTTGCATGATACTGCAATTTACAACGAGTGTAGTTTTACTTTATTTTTGATTTACTTTACAGTGATGTAAATACTTGTAAATACGTGCAATATACACAATTCCACTTGCCTCTTCACATTTATTTTATCGGTCTGCCGATATTATCGGCCGATAAATGCGTTAAAATGTAATATCGGAAATTATCAGTATCGTTTTTTGTTGTTGTTGTTGTTGTTTTTTTTATTAAATCCACATAAAAAACACAAGATACACTTACAATTAGTGCACCAACCCAAAAAACCTCCCTCCCCCATTTACACTCATTCACACAAAAGGGTTGTTTCTTTCTGTTATTAATATTCTGGTTCCTACATTATATATCAATATATATCAATACAGTCTGCAAGGGATACAGTCCGTAAGCACACATGATTTTGCGTGCTGCTGGTCCACTAATAATACTAACCTTTAACAGTTAATTTTACAAATTTTCATTAATTACTAGTTTCTATGTAACTGTTTTTATATTGTTTTACTTTCTTTTTTATTCAAGAAAATGTTTTTAATTTATTTATCTTATTTTATTTGATTCATTTTTTTAAAAAGTACCTTATCTTCACCATACCTGGTTGTCCAAATTAGGCATAATAATGTGTTAATTCCACAACTGTATATATCGGTTGATATCGGTATCGGTTGATATCGGTATCGGCAATTAAAGAGTTGGACAATATCGGCATATCGGATATCGGCAAAAAGCCATTATCGGACATCCCTAATTTTTATCTAAAACTGTGTGCAAATCCCATCTCTATATTTAGTGCTTTTGTAGTTTATATATAAACATTTATTATTAAATTATTTATTTTATTTAATGTTTTATTGTTGAACTTTTTATTATATTGTGCTTTTTGCTATTTTGTTGACACAAAGAGAACTCCGCACAAGAATGCCAATGTGCCAATAAAAAAACTTATAACACCTGTGTTCTACAGAGTGATTTTTTTTTTCTTTTTCCAAATATTTTTATTGAATTTTGCAGACAATACAGCATGATGGATCATGGCAACAGCAAGTTGGAGTATCTGCACATTTTTCAATATGTAACATAATAAACCCCATCCCTTACAATACCCACCCACTTAATTCCCAAGGTAATTGTCTACAGAGTGATTTTAACAGTTTTGTTTTGCTTTTTCTTTACACTTTGTTGTGTTCTCCAGTATGTCACCACAAAAGGGTACCAGTCATAGTAAAAAGGAAAAGTGTGATGATAACTACAGAAGCATATATGGAACTTACTACGGTCTGAACAATATCCTCCTGCGAACCAGCGTCCACTGTAGTGGACATTTGTGTTTTGCATAACAGGAATGGGAAAAAAGAAATGTCCACTGCAGAGGATGCTTGTTTTTAGAAGGTTATTATATCTGTTACAAAACCACAAAACTCTAGATGTGTTGCGTTGCATGATACTGCAATTTACAATGAGTGTAGTTTTACTTTATTTTTGATTTACTTTACAGTGATGTAAATACTTGTAAATACGTGCAATATACACAATTCCACTTGCCTCTTCACATTTATTTTTTAGCATTTTTATTAGAGATGTCGGATAATATCGGTCTGCCGATATTATCGGCCGATAAATGCGTTAAAATGTAATATCGGAAATTATCGGTATCGTTTTTTTTATTATCAGTATCGTTTTTTGTTTTTTTAAAAAATTTTTTTTATTAAATCCACATAAAAAACACAAGATACACTTACAATTAGTGCACCAACCCAAAAAACCTCCCTCCCCCATTTACACTCATTCACACTCATTCACACAAAAGGGTTGTTTCTTTCTGTTATTAATATTCTGGTTCCTACATTATATATCAATATATATCAATACAGTCTGCAAGGGATACAGTCCGTAAGCACACATGATTGTGCGTGCTGCTGGTCCACTAATAATACTAACCTTTAACAGTTAATTTTACAAATTTTCATTAATTACTAGTTTCTATGTAACTGTTTTTATATTGTTTTACTTTCTTTTTTATTCAAGAAAATGTTTTTAATTTATTTATCTTATTTTATTTGATTCATTTTTTTAAAAAGTACCTTATCTTCACCATACCTGGTTGTCCAAATTAGGCATAATAATGTGTTAATTCCACGACTGTATATATCGGTTGATATCGGTATTGGTAATTAAAGAGTTGGACAATATCGGCATATCGGATATCGGCAAAAAGCCATTATCGGACATCCCTAATTTTTATCTAAAACTGTGTGCAAATCCCATCTCTATATTTAGTGCTTTTGTAGTTTATATATAAACATTTATTATTAAATTATTTATTTAATTTAATGTTATATTGTTGAACTTTTTATTATATTGCGCTTTTTGCTATTGTGTTGACACAAAGAGAACTCCGCACAAGAATGCCAATGTGCCAATAAAAAAACCCCAAACCTTGATGCACTTCTTATTACGAAAAGGGATGTAAACATCATATAATTAATCAATAAAAACATTGTCTTACATATCGGCTGCTTCCGTCGTATTCACAGCGTTCTATCTTGTCCAGCGTGGCATCAGAGAAGTAGAGCTTCTCAGCACGGTGATCAACAGCCAAGCCATTGGGAGTTTTAATATCACTGCCGATAATGGCGATCACATTGGCCCCATTCAAGGAAGCCCTCATGATACTGGGAGCCTGTTCGTTCCAGTTGGTCCAGAACATGAGACTGTGGTGGGAACAAACAAACAGGACTTGATTATCTAATCGGCAGCAAGGTTTGCCAAAGTCTTGGTATAAAAGTCACGGCTGAGCGCATTGAAACAAATGTGCTGGTGAGAAGAAAAGCAGGGGGGGAAAGCAGCCGGCTCAGTACACAAACATCGTGTTTTGCTATGAATGACTCACTCCTGACACTCGTCCAGCACAAAGGCTCTGGGGTGGTCCTCTCCAGACATGGTGACCACAGTGTTGCGGTTATAGGCCACAGAGCGGCTCTGGTCCACAGTGTGGCGGGTGATGGTGGAGGTAGTGTAACTAGTCCAGTAGAGGGTATCCCACCCGCGGTGGTACGCCAGGCCCTCCACTGAACCGACATCTGTAGAACAGACAAGGAGGAAGTGGATCTTTAAAAAAGATGTATGGAACATCTTTTGTTATGCATTTGAAAAAAGGCCCTTCAATGCAAAGTCACTGTATTACTAGCTGTATCTGTTTGTTAGCAGGATTAAGTATTAACTACTTTACACACAACTATGACTTGAATGAATTGTAGTATTGTAATCAATAGTTAAAAGAACTAACACCGAGGAACTACTTTTAGTAACATGACACCTTTATCACAGAGCGCTAACTAATTAATGCAGCTATTAACATACTGAGCCGGTGAGCTGCTGCATCCCCTTGGAGATGGTAAAAGTAAATTCTAGATTATAAATCATGCCTTTCACTTGTATAGTAGAAGTTTGTGGCCATAAACTAAAAGATTGGTCAACTTTAAAATCCAATTTAGACCGGAAGACATCGCTAGGAAGACACGAAAAGATGATGATTAATTTACCATCTAAACAGGGGAACAAATGTCTTGTGTTTAAAGACAAGATCGGTAGGTCGTGAGTCAAAATGGGACCCATTACCCTGCTTGGCACTCAGCATCAAGGGTTAGACTCACCAAAATTATTCCCGAGCGCGGCCACCGCTGCTGCTCACTGCTCCCCTCACCTCCCAGAGGGTGGAATAAGGGGTTGGGTGAAATGCAGAGTTAAAGTTAAAGGTAAAATGATAGTCACACACACTAGGTGTGTGTGTGACTATCATTTTACCTTTAACTTAATATAAACATCCCATCAGTCGGCATCCCAGTGAGAGCAGACGATGTAAATTAAGTTATTGTTTTATTTTGTTAGTGGTTTGTATTTCTTGTTCAACCACACTTGCCAACCTTGAGACCTCCAATATCGGGAGGTGGGGGGGCGGGGGGGGCTTGGTCGGGGGTGGGAGGCGTGGTTGGGACGTGGTTAAGAGGAGAGTATATATATATATATATATATATATATATATATATATATATATATATATATATATATATATATATATATATATATATATAAATACTTGACTTTCAGTGAATTCTAGCTATATATATATATATATATATATATATATATATATATTTATTTATTTTATTATATATATAAATAAAAGAAATACTTGAATTTTAGTGTTCATTTATTTACACATATTCACACACACACACACACAACACTCATCTACTCATTGTTGTACTTGAAAGTACAATGCTTTGTTAAGGGTTGAATTGGCCATCCTCTTTCTATTCTCTGTCACTATTTTTCTAACCATGCTGAACACCCTCTCTGATGATGCATTGCTGTGTGGCACGCACAAAAGTGCTTTCATCAAATGCACGAGAGTGTGGAATCTTCCATCTCTCCCTAGCATGGCCCAAAACTTTGTCCAGTTTACATCTGCTGTGACAACTAGAAACACACGAGCCTCCACCAGGGGGCAGTGTAGCGTACCCAGATGTAAAACCTCTTTTGCACAATCAGCCTTTTCATATAAAGCCATAAAGGAATGGAACGACCTCACAACAAACTTGAAAAGTCTAACAGATTACTCTTCATTCACAATTGAAGTTAAAAAGTGGCTTTGGAGCAATCAAAGCTGCTCACACGGTCACTAAGATGGGCATTATGTTTGACACATCAACCTAATGTGTATTATATTTATCCATGAGAGCATTTTTATTGTAAATTGTGAGGTGTGTGTGTTAAAATCATGGTTGTTTTTACAAATGATGACAGATGTGAACAAAAGCATGTATTGTCTTTGTGTGATTATGTAAATGAGGTGTGGTTGTATTGTATATTAAGTATGTGTCCATGAAAGGGCATTTTATGACTTTTTTCTTAATACTTGTGTATGATTTTATTGACATAATTTTATTGCATGATTTTTGTATCCCTTTAATTTAGGTAGCCAGGGACTGCAGATGGAAATTAGCTATTTAGCTATAATCTGGTACAGAACATATCTGTCTTTGAGCTTAATGTTTCTGTGCATTGTCCCTTCAAATAAAGACTAAACTAAAACCGGTCAATCCTTGCTTCCTGGGGAAGATCTTCCCTGGCAAGCAATTGGTACTCCAGTACTTGTACCCGGAGGCTGGTCAGGTCCAATCGCACCTGCGGCAGACTTTTTTTTTGGGGGGCATGGCCTCCAGCTCCGGCTGAATACCGGGAGTTTGTCCGGAGAAAATCTCTGTCGGGAGGTTGTCGGGAGAGGCGCTGAATATCGGGATTCTCCCGCTAAAAACGGGAGGGTTGGCAAGTATGTGTTCAACACTTAATAGTGCTACTTGCTGAATCTACTTAAAACACAGCTTCTAAAACTTGTAGTTTATCTTCTGTGTTTTCAGGTTAAAAAACATAAGGTTCTGAATCATCATTTGTCCCAAAGTAGTCATTGTTGGCTCTCGTTAAGTCTGCCATTAATTAATGGTAATTGTTGTTGTTGTTGAAGGAAATAGCGAACGCTGTAATGCATCTGTGAAATTAATGCGCTGCCGTAATCTTAAAATGACCACAATTCGTAAATATTACACGTTATTATAAATGTGCCTTACAGTGTGTACATAAATGTTGATGAAGGGTTTTGGATGTTTTTAGAGCGCTTTATAGACTGAATTAATTAGCTACCTATTGATAACGTTTATTTACAATTTAGAATGCATAGAAAAGAGACATCTGTGTTCTTATGACAAAGGGATTTCAATGATAGAAAAAAATCCAAAAAAGGGCCGTTTTCCTTCAATAAAGCTATTTTTAAAATGTAATTTTGTGTATTTCGATGTGTTATGGAATTTTTACACAAGTATATATTTTTTGGCCAGTACAGCAGAAGAATACTTTGGTAAATATTGTTTTAATTTCACCTTTGTTTTAATCCGCACTCATGTCAAAAGTTGTTGATTAGTCTTTTAAAAGGTTTCTTTTTAAACTTGAATCTTGACATATGCAAGAGATGGCTGTCCATGAAGGTGTAAAATTATAAATGTATGGCCTTGGTGGAAGTCTGGGCTTTTTCTCAAGTGGAGTGTTAGTTAATGACTGGTTTATTTAACAAGCTGCATCTTGATCGCTTTATGAATGGTGCAATGCAATGAGGGTGAGAGACAAGGTTAAAGAAAATTGGCATCACACAGCAAATGGGCACTGTTGGAGGGTGTTTAAAGAGTGTGTATGTGTGTGTGTTGTACTGACACTTCATGGCTGGCTGCCTGCACATACAAATCCAGCTCCCTGTGGATTCCCTCATTCATAGCCGATTCTTTAGCGGGGAAAACAACTGACACGGAACATCTTGAGAAGTGAGCCTTGAGGGAGGCCGACACACTGCAGCTGTCTACTTCTTCCTGAGAAGGCATCTTCTTGAAACGTGTCATCTATCTAACGCGAAACACAAAAATGTGCTCTACCATGAAGTCTTACAGGCTCCAAGGTGTGCATCCATCTGTTAGTCATACCAGCAATCACATTTATGACACTAATGCCCGGCCGTATAAATACAATATGTACACTCAAGGTAGCTGTTTGCACTTTGCAGAAAGTCAACAGAGCCTTTTGAGACATTTCCAGTGAATGAATAACAAAGAGCCAAACTATATTTAAATGCAGCACAAATCCATAGTTGACAGAATGCACATACAAGGACAATCATCAACCTAATGTGTGCTTAATATCATTGCTGCTCAAGATGAAAAACTAAAAAAGATGTGCCCTTAGGCAACTGCTTACAATCAAGAAGGGCAATAGATCAAGTGAGTTTCAGACTGTTATGTAAGTGTTGCCTTGCTCAGCCCATGGTTACTGTTTAAACAGTGGAAGAAGCTGCTTACAATTTAGCACAGATCATTTCTAACAAGCAGGGAGGAAGAATTATTAGCTGTTGTTACTTTGACTTATACCATTGCTTTTTTAAATTTTTATTAAGGACGACAGAAGCTCTCATCGCCGAGTCAACACGCCTGCAAGGAGCATCTAAGTGGACAAGCTGCTCTCGTGTCTCGGCGATCAATTAGCGACAAGTAGAACTGACTGCCTTTTAAAGTGGAATGACTGTTAGCAACCCCCTCCAGGTAAATCTGACCATTGTTGCCCGGTGCCAAAGAAATCAATTCCGACATGGAGTACTACTGCGCTGAAATCTCTCTCGGTTTGACACGAGCTGCTGCAAGGGATTATTGAAGAATTTGCTGATGCAGCAAGCCTGCACCAGCATGCCACCACTGCTCTTTGAGGTTATTTTTTCATAGCAAAACTGGACATTCAGCATTTTTTGTTTTCATTAAGGACATTTGAACTACACTTGATGGAATGAGTGGCATTCCTTTTTTTTTTTTACTGTGATTCCTTCACAGATGACACATTTTAACAAGACACGTGATTAGACGTGCTTTACGAATTGCTATCATTATGAAAGGATGAGCTGTCTTAATGGAGAGTGGTCATTGCCTGTGATTCCCCTGACACGACATGAACATCCCACTCTGATGCTCAACATTAACAGGCTATTAGAATAATGAGTTAGTTGACTTTAATTGGAAACACATGGAAATGTCAGGGCAGCATGTAAACAGCAGCAACAGGGAAGAGCAGGCTGTAATTAAGGTTCTGGTGCCTATTCTGGATGGATTGATCTTAGTCACTGGCCTGGTAGGACAAATCCTCGTCATCACAATTCTAAAAGGCAGGAGGAGACGTGACGGTCACCCCCCACATGGTACAGACACCCTCCTGCTTGCTCTGAGTGCGGCTGATTTGCTATTGTTGGTTTGCCTTCCCTTCCACACGTCAGCCATCACGTTGGGATTTTGGCCTTTCGGCAGCTTCCTGTGCAAAGCCGTCAGCTTCCTAAGCGTGGCCTGCTCATCTGCATCTGTCTTTACGTTGGCGGCACTGGCTGTGACTCGCTACCTCACAGTGGTCCACCCAACCTGGGCATACCGCTCCAGAATGCAGAGACGCGTGAAAGTGACAGTCGCTCTTCTTTGGCTCCCTGCATCAGTATTAGCTGCACCACAGTTTGCCTTCCGTACCGTAACCACGTCCAGAGCTGTGTACTGCTTTGCTTTTCTCTCAAACTTCAGCCAACTTGTTTACAGCATCAGCCTCTTCTTTTTTGGCTTTGCTCTACCTCTGGGAATCATAGTGCTGATGTACGCAAAGATCTACTGTTTCCTGCGACATGCACGGCTGTTTGGGAATGCTCCTCAGCTGGAGCGCTACCAGAGTCAAGTCACCAACACCTCAGCTCTTTTAGTCCTGGTTTTCACTCTCCTTTGGTTGCCCTCCTATGCGCTCATGTTCTCCTTCATTGGAGGAACTATTCAAGGCTCACCGGGGTACAACACTATCGCCATCTTGGTCAGATTGTTGGCATCCTCAGTAGCGGTGGTTAACCCCGTGCTCTATGGCTTTATGTCTCAGAAGTTTAGAAGAGAGCTGCTTCAGCAAGGGAGAGAACGCTGGAACTTCTGCAAAAACTCTCTGGCTGCTTGTCCTCATATGATGATGGGCGGGGACCTGGTAGAGAGCTTCGAGCTGGATACAAGCTCAGAAGCCTGAACTGCCACATTAGCTTATTTACATCTGGGTGCGTACCATGAATCGATTAGAAAACATTATGATTTATAACCTGTTGATTTGATTTATCGTTTAATGAGTGTAATAAAAACCTAAAATTCAGACCGCATGGATTGGCAGGAATTTTAAATATGCGGACATAGTTTCTACACGGCTGTTGCAATAGAGCGCACATGAGAGGGATGGTGTGTGGGTGCTGTGATTTGTGTTGCTCTTTTATTTTCCTAATGCACACATGTTAAAAGTGCAATTTCAATGTTAATGATGTGCATTTATTGTAAAAAAAAAAGGTTTTTTTTTAATCTAGGTAATGGCATGTCAAATATTGTATATTGAATTTCAACTATTTTTCCTCAAATACGCATTGAGGCTATAAAGTGTGTTTTATCCGAGTACTTGATTGATAGAAAAAAAATTGAAAAAAATCGATTGATCAATTACTCGATTACTAAAATAATTATAATAATTATTATACACAACACAAGAAATATACAGAAAATAACATTTATATTACCGTAAATTCCGGACTATAAACTGCTACATTTTTCCTACGCCTTTGGACCCTGTGGCTCATAAAAAGGTGTGGCTAATTTATTGATTTTTCTTTGCATACAGCTATAATGCAAATAGTTATCATAAAACACATGCAAAGATACTGAAGTGGTGTGTGATTGTTTGTGCTATGGCGCCATCTTTTGGACAAGGTCGCTCACTGCTGATACTGCTGGATTAGTGTCTACAGTGATTCCTGCTGTTTAAAGCTTTGAACCAGAAGTATAAGTGCCACATTGTCTTCTAACCGTCCATAGAGTTTCTACTTGTATGGATTCTTTTTTAATCAGTCCAAGCAATGCTTGTAAGTTTTACAACATAGCTAAAACTATTTACTGACCAAACCGTCCCATGTGTTATGTCTGTAGGAGTGTTTTCATGCATATTTGTACATACTTTAGTAATGTAATGAAGCTAGTGTTGTTAGCATTAGTGTTAGCTAGTGTCTTGGTATTATTAATTTACAATGGCATCCTTTTTGTGGTGTTCCAGTTTCAAAAATTCCTCAGTAAATTCACCAAGGCATCATTGTGGAGTTATTGAGTGTGTTTAGCTGATTGAAAAATAGTTTTTGCAGCTAGTGGGTACATAATGATGACGTCTGTTTTGTTTGATCATCCGTTTTACTGCCGTGTTACAGACACCGTTTGGAAACAATTAAGGTATGAAAATAAACATTTGCAAAGTTCCATCTGTGTAAATAACTAATTTCACATTGTATATATCTGCTTGCAGTGCGGCTAAAATATGGAAAAATATTTTTTTCCTTCCAAATTTAGTAGGTGCGGCTTGTATACAGGTACGGTCTATAGTCCAGAAAATACTGTAATTTGTTTCAGTAATGAATAGAAATGCTGTACCCCGAGAGAGACAAGCGGTAGAAAATGGATGGATGAATAGAATTGACTACATAAACTTCTGTAACCTTTACTGGAACTACAGAATCAAACAAGCTTGAGGTTCGTCTCTTGCAGAAATGACTTTTTCATTAAGTTTTCAAACTCATGATCTTGATGCAACATTATTAAACACATCAATCTCATGTACCGGTACCTGTTTTCTGTCCTTTCTGTAAAAAAAATAACTTTGTATGTGTGTGTGTTTAAGTGTCTCATGCAGCCCTCACTGTATCAAAGTTGTCAACAGTGTCCCAGAAATGTTTAGTAACACTTGGTGATATAATTAATGCAAAGGCTGAGAATAAAAAAGATACCACAAGGCCATACACAAGAGGACATGCACTCATTCGACACCCAGGACAGATCACGAGTCAATCAAACAAACAAACATTTGCACTTATATTGACACCTATGGACAATCAGGAGTCTGCAGTTCGCCCAACATGATTGTTTTCAGAATGTGAGAGGAAGCGGAAAACAACTTTACCCCATTTCTCCTGACTGTAAGGCAGACAGGCTACACACTAAGAATGTTAAAATAATGTCTAAACAGTGAATTTTTATCAATGAAAATATGAAAATGCTGCTGATGGGAATGGGGTGTTTGACAGAGAAGCAGCTGAAAAGAGATACCGTAGAAGTTCACTCTACAAGTGAGATGCTGTACCTTATTATTACATTACTTTAAAAAAAACAATTTAGTTCTTAGCAGTACCTTCTATTGTATTGTTTTTATACAATACTTCAAAGTTTGTTTACATTTTTATGATGCATGTTACGTGTTAAAATTGTGCTGTTTTGGGGCCGCTAAGCAACAAAAAAATGGATTTTAATTATCTTGAATGTGCGAAAATAATTTGAGATGTGATTTGAGTTAAGAGCTCTGTCACAGAACCAATTAAGCTTGTAAGTTGAGGTACAACAATAAAAGAGAGCTATAAAATATTAGAAATACCTCTCACTGTGGCTTGCTACTGCTATCCATAAACTACTGCAGGTATAATAATAAACCCCGCTCTGAAAGCGTCAAGCGAAAATAAGCCTTATTCCTATTTACATGTTTATGATGATTATATTTTAGTTCATCAACAACCCCACAAGGTCGCTTAATTACACTAATTGATCCACTTTCAAAACTTCATGTGATGTCGGGTTGGGTAAATTTTTATCATCAATGAAGGCAGCTTTTTGAAACAGCTCTTGCATTGTGTAGCTGTGCCTAATGTTGTGTAGCGAAATAATACTCCATACTTACTATCCACCACAATCTTGCGATCCGTGCCGTCATCGTTGATCTGCTGGATGTTGCCAAAGTGTATGTCACTGAAAAAGATGCGGTTGGCTCCCCTCCCTCCGCCCCCGTGGTAGTCAAAGCTCAGGGCAATGACGTTCTTCATGTGGTCAGGGTCTTCAAACGGTTTTATTGGCGCATTTAGGTTTGTCTCGTCCGACAGGTGGATGCTCTTTAGAATGGTGCGTTCCGAATAGAGAAGGTAGCCGTCGTAATCGCGACAACTGCGGTTGTCCTCAGCCAACATGCCGTGGGCGCAGGCACACGTGCGTTTCCCATTGCCTCGGTAAAGGCAAAGCTGTTCACAGCCGCCGTTGTCTTTGCAGACGTTGGTGCCTAAAGAAAAACAAATTAAGAAAGTTAACCATTTGATCAATTGCTAGGAGTTGATGAATGTAAATGAAATGTCAAAATGTTAAATTAGTGTGTTTTCCTACCTTGTTGCCTGGCCCTGTTGAACACTTTAATATCTTTTAGTTGTACACCAATGCCAGTCCTGAGCTGGACTGCATCTGTGGCGTTGTCTTTATTTCCTCTTTTAATGGAGCCATTTGCATGAGTCCTTTGCAAAACAAAATGATAATTGATCCAAATTAAAACTAACATGAAGACAGGAAAGACCTCCATACTCAAACAATGTACAAACACACACTTTAGACTCTTTTGAATCACAAGAATACATATACATACATATATATATATATACACACACATATATATACATACAGTATATACACACATATACATATATACACATATATACATATACATGCATATATATTAGGGCTGCAACTAACAACTAATTTGATAATCCATTAATCTGTCGATTATCACTTCGATTAATTGATTAGTAATCGGATAAAAGAGACAAACTACATTTCTATCCTTTCCAGTATTTTATTGAAAAAAAAACAGCATACTGGCACCATACTTATTTTGATTATTGTTTCTCAGCTGTTTGTAAATGTTGCAGTTTATAAATAAAGGTTTATACATTTTTTTTTTTAAAGTAGCCTCTGCGCATGCGCATAGCAGAGATCCAACGAATCGATGACTAAATTAATCGCCAACTATTTTTACGATCGATTTTAATCGATTTAATCGATTTTAACGTTAATGTTTTTATTTTTACTGTCTGCATTTTAATTTTGCTTTTATTTTCTTTCATTTCACTTTGTTGTCTGTGAAGCACTTTGAGTCTGCCTTGTGTATGAAAAGTGCTATACAAATAAAGTTGCCTTGCCTAGTTGTTGCAGCCCTAATATATATATATATATATATATATATATATATATATATATATATATATATATATATATATATATATATATATATATATATATATATATATATATACAGTGGGGCAAAAAATTATTTAGTCAGCCACCCATTGATTGTCAATGGGTGGCTGACTAAATACTTTTTTGCCCCACTGTACACACACACACACACACACACACACACACACACACACACACACACACACACACACACACACACACACACACACACACACACACACACACACACACACACACACACACACACACACACACACACACACACACACACACACACACACACACACACACACACACACACACACACATATATACATATATACACAAACACATATACACAGTCTACCCCAGGGCAGCTGTGGCTACGAAAGTAGCTTACCACCACCAGGTGTGAATAAATGATGGGTTTTTAACATGTAAAGCGACTTTGGGTACTTAGAAAAGCGCTATATAAATCCCAGGTATTATTATTATATACACATTTACACACATATATACATACAGTCGTAGTCAAAAGTTTACATACACTTGTAAAGAACATAATGTCATGGCTGTCTTGAGTTTCCAATAATTTCTACTGCTCTTATTTTTTTGTGATAAGAGTGATTGGAGCACATACTTGGTCACAAAAAACATTCATGAAGTTTAGTACTTTTATGCATTTATCATGGGTCTACTGAAAATGTGACCAAATCTGCTGGGTCAAAAGTATACATACAGCAATGTTAATATTTGGTTACATGTCCCTTGGCAAGTTTCACTGCAATAAGGAGCTTTTGGTAGCTATCCACAAGCTTCTGGCAAGCTTCTGGTTGAATTTTTGACCACTCCTCTTGAATTGGTGCAGTTCAGCTAAATTTGCTGGTTTTCTGACATGGACTTGTTTCTTCAGCATTGTCCAAATGTTGTCAATGGGGTTTAAGTCAGGACTTTGGGAAGGCCATTCTAAAACTTTAATTCTAGCCTGATTGAGCCATTCCTTTACCACTTTTGACATGTGTTTGGGGTTATTGTCCTGTTCGAACACACAACTGCGTCCAAGACCCAACCTTCGGGCTGATGATTTTAGGTTGTCCTGAAGAATTTGGAGGTAATCCTCCTTTTTCATTGACCTATTTACTATCTGTAAAGCACCAGTTCCATTAGCAGCAAAACAGGCCCAGAGCATAATACTACCACCACCATGCTTGACGATAGGATGGTGTTCCTGGGATTAAAGGCCTCACCCTTTCTCCTCCAAATATATACTGTACATATATATATACACATATACATATATATACACATTTACATATATATACATATATATATATACATACATATTAGAGTTGTCCCGATACCATTAATTTGGTACCGGTACCAAAATGTATATCGATACTTTTCCATAAAAAGGGAACTACGAAAAATTTTAATTTTAAAATTTGACTTTATTTTAACAGAAAAACTTACAATACTATAAATATATGTTTCCTATTGCACTCAAAGAATAATTTTAGAAGGTTAATATATACATTAAAGGGCATTGAACACATTGTATTTGTGTTGTTGCACTCAAAGAACAATTTACAATTTTTCCATGTTACATATAATTTGCCATAATCAAGGACTAGATTAGAATATAATAAAAAAAAAGCTTTATTAACATTATAATAAATGCTTCATGATTCATGGTTGCCAATCCTGGTATGTGCTTTAAGAAAAATACAATTGTTAGTAAGTACTAAAAACAAAACTATGGATAAATGTTCACAGATAAGCCATGGAGCAGGTAAAACACATATGTTCAAGATAAAACACAAATTGTAGCAATTTGTTACCAAATTCAGTCATTTTACTTGCACTAGTTGACGTTAAATGGGCAGTCCTCACTCCGCTAATATTTAGCATTAAGCCAAGCAGCTGTGTGCGCGTCTACGTATATACATATTTGGTATCTACATATTATGTAGATACCAACATGTGCACAACAGGGGAGCTGGTTTTCTTATGAGCGTATAGTATGTGTGTTTGTGAGGAATGGCAACGCGTAGTCTGAGTGATGTCAGTGAGTGAGCGGGCGAGTACACAGAGAGAGGAGCGTGTGCACTGCGCAGTAAAGTGATGAATGGGTCCGGTTGTGTCCTGCAAAACTAATAATAAAGCAACCAGATTGTCACAAATCGGCAGCCTCAAATTCTGACCGGAAAGCGGATCTTAGCAGACCCATTGCGGGGTAAAGTGAACTGAAGGGAACGTCTGCCCTGCGCTCCTCTACTACGGTCTGCAACGGAGCCGAACAGTAGTACAGGTGGAACAACTACAATATTACCTGTCACTGTTTAAACTCCTTGTGCAGATCTGAATGCTTATTATTTAAATGTTGACATAAGTTTGAAGCAAAGGTGGTAATACTAATCGCCACATTTGGCAGGGCTTGTTTTAAAACACTTACAGCGCTGTGCCTCCTTGTTGTAAGTGTCACCTTTATCGTTAGTTGCGAAGCCCAAATACCTCCATATTGCCTTTCACACGCACTCTTTATTAACCAGTAAAATTGTTGTTTTTTGCCATTCTTCCCCACCACAATGTTATTGCTTGTACGCAGTTTGTGTGTGCGTTTTGACAAACTCAACATCATGTGCCTCGGCTCTGTAGTCACCGCCGCACAGCGGCATTTAGATGAAATAACGGTACCGGTACTTTTCAAAGGTAGTACAGTACCGATTTCAATTAATTAGTATCGTGATACTTTATCGGTACCGGTATACCGTACAACCCTAATACATATATACATATACATATACACATACATGCACACATACATACAAATATATACATATATACATATACATAGTGGTGGTAATTGAAGAGCCAAGTGTTTTCTGAGGCGGTACTTGGTGAAAAAAGTTTAAAAACCACTGCTTTAGTAGATCAGGCCCTAAGTGTATACTGTATACCCGGGGTCGGGAACATTTTTGGCTGAGAGAGCCATGAAAGCCAAATATTTTAAAATGTATTTCCATTAGAGCCATGTAATATTTTTCAACACTGAATAAAGTGTTAAATAAAAATGATTCCCGAGCACAGCCACCGCTGTTGCTCACTGCTCCCCTCACCTCCTAGGGGGTGGAACAAAGGGATGGGTCAAACGCAGAGAGTAATTTCACCACACCTAGTGTGTGTGTGACTATCAGTGGTACTTTAACTTTTACTTTAATACAACTAAATGCATGCATTTTTATGTAAGACCAACATTTTAAGACTATAATAACTATCTTATTCTTTTTAATAACATTGTTATTCTGAAGCTAACCAATAATAAATAAAATACTTCTTACCATTAATGCGACTTCTTGAACAGGTGTGGTAGAAAATGGATGGATGGATTAAAATGCATGAGAATAATTTATATTTTGAAAGTTTTTTTTAACACTGTGATTACCAGCGGAATTATTAATTACTTATCGTGTTAAGCAATGTCAGCTAAGATTTATCTGAGAGCCAGATGGAGTCATCAAAAGAGCCACATCTGGCTCGAGAGCCATAGGTTCCCTACCCCTGCTGTATACAGTATACAGCAATATATAATACAACTTAGTGAACCCTTATGTCTCACTGATGAGGGTATTTATTTTATATTAACATTCATATACTGTAAATAGGTTGTTTCCTTTAAGTTTATAAACTTTGGTACTTTTGAAAAAAAAAAAATGTTATAAATTAATTAGGCTAACCTGTCGCTCCAGTAGATATAATCCTCAAACACAGAGACCGCAAACATATCCATGTTGTTGTTGGCCAGCACCAACTCTCGGTTCTCTCCAGTCTCCAAGTTGATGCGCTCAATCTTGTCTGTTCTGGCGTCGCACCAATACAATAGCCCCTCCTACAGACATAAACCACATATAGCATCGCGTCACCCAGCTACAAGAAGATGTGCAAACAAGACCCAACATAAGTAAAAATAATGGGTGAGGTTACAAAAGCTGCAGTGTGTACCGTGTAGTCAATGGAGATCCCATTGGGCCAACTGATGCTCACGTTGACCAAGACTAACCTCTCAGAACCATCCAGTCGAGAGCGTTCAATGCGAGGGTACTGACCCCATTCTGTCCAGAACAAATACCTTGACAGAAGAACACACATGGGATTATGAAAGTTCTTCCACTAATTATAGAAAACAGTAACAGGTTTGTAGCGAGTTGCTCAAAGAACTTCTACAGCAGGGGTCCCCAAACTACGGCCAGCGGGAAGTCTCAAGTTTAAAAAAAAAAAAATACCGGTCCTGTCCTTCTTTAATCCATTTTCTACCGCTTGTTACTCTCGGTGTGTCCTAGCCACTCAGGCAAATCATATTGTCTAAAAATGCATTTTCCCATCGATAACGTGACATCATCGCGCTCACGCTGCAGTGTCGGGCGAGCGCGTGGCAAGTGCGCGCTCTTTCAGTCAACATTTTGGACCCCTGCTCCACAGTATTATAAACTGCTTTACCCTTTCACTGGGTGGACAGTGATGGCTCTGGGCTTGTCCAGGCCCTGGGATACGACCACATAGCGGAAGGAGCCATTCAGCCTAGCCACCTCAATCACATCAAAACCCTGGTCAGTCCAGTAAATATTTCCTACACAAAAAGAAAGTGCACACAATTATTAGAAAATACAAACAGTATGATTCCATAAAAGATAATACAGTTTGTGGCAAAAGAAGATATACAATGCAAAATAATATCTGTATTAAAACTGTAAGCTTACATTAAATGCATCTTTGCAGCAAACCAGCTAAATGTTTACTTAGCACTATGGACACCATTAACTGACTTGAGTTGATGTATCCAAGAGTCTTGCTTGGTTTATAATCAGTGATGGACTCTTCATCCAGTGATTTATTGAATAGTAGCAGCACTTTGAAATTGATTTTGTAACTAACATGAAGCCAATATAGACATTTTATAACAGGAGTAATTAGTACTCTTTGTCTAGAATAAAACTCATGAGCAGTGTTGATAAGCTTCAGATGTTTAAAATTATTTGGGGGTAGTCCACCTTGTCCAAACAACTAAAACCGGCATCATGGGTAAAAGAAGAATGTTGTTATCCCTGATTTTGGGGGGGAAATTGTATGGCGCCTATGACCAGACCTGCAATCCAGTCAACAGTGATGCCCTCCACTCTGCCGATGCCATTGGTCACCACGTCTTCTCTCCATGTTTGATCTCTCTTGGCCCTGCTGATTGTGCTCAGGCCCATGTCCACCCAATAGATGGTGTCATTCTCTAAAAAAAAGGACCAATAGGTTACCCTTTCACGCTATTCCGTCTTGGAGTGTCTCACTAGTGTCACTCACCAGCATGGAAGTCGATGCCCACAGCCAGAGAGGTGCCAGATACTGGCACCAAGGCGTCAGATTTGTCGGCCGGGTCGAGCGGAATTCCTCTGATTCCCTCATGGACAGAGTAAAGCAAGAAAGAGCCCATACCTGCTCGTAGAAACACCATGTTTATTTGAACACTAGGACATACTGCACTCCTATGCTAAGGGGCCGCCGTGTTACCTTCACAGGACTGCTGTCCTGTCTTGAGGCTGTAACCAGCAGTGCACATGCAGGCCCTGGTGGTTGGCGAGGTGGGCAAACACAGCTGGGAGCAGTCTCCATTATTGTTACTACACAGATTGACACTCGCTGAAGGAAAGAGAGAGCGAGGCCAAATTATATTACACTTATTTTCCCAACTAAACAAAATTAAAATCCAGAACATGAGGTACACTTGCTGCCAAAAATAGGTTGTATAGGTTAACCACAATATTAGAACTATTTCTCGATATGATGATGAGTAAAGACGGAACATTTATGATCTAACTAATGCCTCCAATGACTAAACTGCAGTCTCATACATGGTCTCCAAAGGAAAATAACCGCAGAGGTATCCAAGTAGCACCATGCCAAAAGTATCATGAGTCAGCATCCAGCAGCTTTATTTACCTCTAAATACACTTTAAAACACCAGTTGCCAAACTCACGTGTTACACTGCTGTTTACAATGAACCCAAGAGTGATACTGTGTTGTGCAATATACTTGTTGAATACATAATGTGATAAAAAGAAAAAACTGTTTCCATTTCCACTTTCTCATGCCCTCCAAATAATTGAAGTTAAACAATTAAGTTGTTCTAAATATTGAGTTTTAAGATTTCAGAAATAACAGCTTCTTGCATTGTTTTGTGTCCAACTAATACCTCATCCTCTTTGTAGTTTAATAAATGTGCCTCAGCTGTTATTAGTAGAAATGGGGTTCATGACTTTTTGAAGGAAGCCAGATTTTGAGGAGTCATTATTTACAAAGAGCCGTTCAAAAGACTGGTTTGTTATTGTCGTTCTTTTTTTTTTAAAGTGTTTTTTCCCCCAAATCAAGTAAACAATCACTGGTAGTAGTTATAAGATAAGATGTGGATCATAATAATTCTAATTTACACCTATATTACTTTATTGGTGTTACTTATTCAGATATATTGACTAGAATTGTATTTTTGTTGTGTTTTCATTGTAAACATACCATAGCGTGGTGCCATATCCCAATGCTTTGACAGTGACGTCAGTATTTAAAATGTTCCTATACCTAAAAAACTTTGTAGCACAAAAATATTTTAACAATACAAAAAACAATACACAACAAATATGAATAAAACATACATATGTATATAAAAAGTATAACTAAAAAACAAAACAAAAATTAGGACATAATGAAAATGTGATCACAAAATTATACTACACTACCGGGTGTGTTTTTACGCTTGAACTATTTTACATATCCTCATCAGAACAATAAACTATAAAAGTGAATCCAAGTGCTGATAAGTTCCTTTGATGCTAACTCATTTTATAGTCATGTGCATAAAAACAGCTCGCAACTAAGAAAGGGTTCTCTTCATGTGACTTGATGTGTTTGCGAATGTGACATCTCTAGTTATTTATATTTACATTATGTAACGCTGTTTGACTTGTTACAAAATGTAAAAGTGGGTTGTTTGTCTTACCTTTCTGTACATCCTCATCATATATCGTCATGTGCATCATAGATGAAGTGTTGTTCCTCAAAACCTTCCAGTTACTGCCGTCCTTCTTGTCGCATGTTCCTATGTGATCAGATGCCTGGTCCGCCCACCATAGCTTGTCTCCTACAGCAAGGGAATGCATAGTTGATAACAATGCATGTTATCATTTAAAATGATGAGATTAGGACTATGAAAGAAAAACATCTTACCCATTACAGCCAACGCCGTGGCCTTGGTGAGTTTGCCTTTAACGCCTTCCAAGATCTCTAGTTTTGATCCGTCCAGCTGACAGTGATTAATGGTGCCATTTCCTGAGCTGATCCAGTACAGCTGCTCTTTGTCATAGTCAATGGAAAGGCCTAAGTGGAAATTAATAATATGCTTAACCCATGCATCATTTAGAATGTAATACATATCCACTGCTGGACAACTGCTCACCAACTGGTCCTTTCTGGTTGAAGAAGAGCGTGGTGTGGTTGGTACCATCCATGTTTGCCATGCTTATGTTGTCACCATCGGTCCAGTACAGCTTCCTGCGGTGTTACAAATCTGAGATGAACTCTACCTAAAACTTTTACAATCTAGATACAAATGAGGAGAATTACAATAAAAACACCCACCCTAACTGCGGATGCACCACCAGACAATGAGGCTTGTCTAAACCTTGAATGACAGCATTCTTAAAGGAGCCGTCCAGTCTGGCCACATTAATTTGCTTCTTATTGGCGTCATAGCTGGTCCAGAAAAGGTTTCTGGACACCCAGTCCACTGCCAGCCCATGAGCGTTAGGAAGGTCTAATGATGGTTACAATCACAGCACTAAACCTTAGACCTCCGGGCCCATATGCATTCTTAGAAAGAAACTATTACAATCAATTAAAGTGAGTATTTCATACCTGCAGAAACAACAGTTTCCACGCCTGTGCCATTGATGAAAGCTCTTTTGATGGTCTGCGTTCGGACGTCTGACCAGTAGATTCGATGCTCCACCGCATCGTAGTCCACAGCTGTAACATTATCTATGTCCGGCACAGTGAAGGAGATGATGTAGTTGTAGTAGGGGTTGTCGATGTCAACGCCTCGGATCTCAATTTGGCGAGCATAAAGAAGGAACTTGCGGGACTCTGCAAACACAAAAATAAACAAAGAGGTGCAGACATTCATGACTTTGTTGTACCGATGTAGAAGAACAAAAAGATTAATTTAATTGTCACATGTACAACGTAAGGCAGCACGGTGGCAGAGGGGTTAGTGCGTCTGCCTCACAATACGAAGGTCCTGAGTAGTCGTGAGTTCAATCCCGGCCTCGGGATCTTTCTGTGTGGAGTTTGCATGTTCTCCCCGTGACTGCGTGGGTTCCCTCCGGGTACTCCGGCTTCCTCCCACCTCCAAAGACATGCACCTGGGGATAAGTTGATTGGCAACACTAAAATTGGCCCTAGTGTGTGAATGTGAGTGTGAATGTTGTCTGTCTATCTGTGTTGGCCCTGCGATGAGGTGGCGACTTGTCCAGGGTGTACCCCGCCTTCCGCCCGATTGTAGCTGAGATAGGCTCCAGCGCCCCCCGCGACCCCGAAGGGAATAAGCGGTAGAAAATGGATGGATGGATGTACAACGTATGTACTGTATATATATTGCATGAATGGATTTGGCCTCACTTGTAAGCACATTAAAAGATCACTTGCATTAAAACCACTGTGATAAAGTAAGTTGACATGTATGCTGTGCTCACCTTTGCATGTGCGTTTATCAGCTTGCAGCTTCATGAGGTGAGGGCAGGCACAGGAGAAGCTCTGGTTGAAGTTGATGAGACAAAGATGGGAGCAAGGACCTTTGCCATCAATGGTGGCACACGGGTTTGGAGCTGTGTAGGTGACACAAATATGGCTTGAAGCATCATACTACAATATATGGAAACCTATCTCCATCAGTTGATCCATAAGGAATGTCAGAAAAGAGCAAATCAACTTTTCATCTCATCCTGTCATTGCAATTTGTTGGAGCGGTCAATCAACAATTGGCAGTTTCTTATGACCATCACTCAAGTCTCAACGCTTGAGTGACAGTAAAATATGACAAACCTTTGGTCATGTTGTCAATCATTTATGTGTGTGATATCAATACAAGACATTGATGTTACAGTGGGAGGATGCTATTTATAGACTGACAGTGTAAAATGCCAAATGGCAAGGTGATGACTTTTTTTTTTGCTACTCCACAAAACTCCAGGAGGTATCCTGAGCACTGTCCATATAATGTGTCAACACCTGTGATGTGACCTTTAAAAGGTCACATCTCTCTTGGGAATAAGGTGTTATCAATGAACTTAAAATGAACCATGAGCTTATTTTTATTTTTACGATGATGAGAATAAGAATTTATTTAGGTCGTCTATATTATTGTTGGGAACCTCTCACATTGTGTCAATAGTACTGTTAAGGACAGTAAAATATTGAGAAAAATAAGATATGCGTTTACAATCTACAGTAGTATCTGGTGAACAACCTACCTTGTGGTTGTCTAGATGGGTGATAGACCTGCAAGTCAAAAGGCTGTGTGTTGGTACGCTGGACTACAGTGACATTGTGTCCAGTCCACTTGTTGGCTTTGGCCAGTGTGTTGGTCCTCCAGTCAGTCCAGTAGACCTCGCCTCCGTACATTGTGACAGCAAAGGGGTGGGACAAGTACTCGTGACCCCGCAAGACCTCGATTAGTCCCGAGCCATCATACATGGCAGAGTAGATAGCATCAGACCTGGAAGCAGAAATTTACATTAGTGAAACCACATACATTATGGGCCTGATCTACTGAATGTTTGCATGTATCAAAACATGTGCAAACTTGATAGAGCATGCATGTGTGCAGAGGATTGTGTCTCTTAAATTTGTAAAATAGAGAGAACAATCAATCTAGCGTGTCTGTCATGTATATGCAGAAAATAGATGCAAATATAATCAACTAGCACTCGCAATGTGATTTATCAAGCATGAATCTTCTTATGACGGCTGTTTTGCATATATATTCACTTGAAATGTGCGTACAAAGTTGCACACAAATGGCTGCACTGCGGTCAGAAGGAGGCGATCAATGCAATCATACTTGCCAACCCTCCCGAATTTTCCGGGAGACTCCCGAAATTCAGCGCCTCTCCCGAAAACCTCCCGGGACAAATATTCTCCCAAAAATCTCCCGATTTTCAGCCAGAGCTGGAGGCCACGCCCCCTCCAGCTCCATGCGGACCTGAGTGAGGACAGCCTGTTTTCACGTCCGCTTTCCCACGATATAAACAGCGTGCCTGCCAGATCATGTTATAACATCTACGGCTTTTAGAGAGTGCACAACAGCGCACACAATAAGGAGACGAAGCAGTAGAACGAGGAAGATGAAGAAATTCCCTTGTAAGTTCCAAAACGAATGGAAACAAGAATTTCAGTTTATCCAGGACAGTTCGAAGGGGAATGGGTATGCTGCCTGTAAATTTTGTAGAACAGACTTCTCCGTTGAACACGGTGGCCGAACGGAAATACTCAGTCATGAACGGTCAGCGAAGCACAAAGCGGCGGCAGCACAGCACAGCCCAGTATTATGGGCCACCTCGCTAAATGGAGACCCGATGGTGTAACATATGCCGAGACAAAGATGGCTATGCTGATAGCTGGAAGCAACATCCCGTTCTCATTTGCGGATGTCTTCAACAAATCCGTGAAGGACATGTTCCCAGATTCAGAGATCGCTCGCCAGTACGCAAATGGCAGAACAAAGGCTACTCAAATAGTGAAAGGTAAGTGTTTTTTTTTTTTTTTTTTAGTAAGTAAGCAGCAAGCACAGTACAGTTAGTAGAACAACTGTGTTTTCATTACTGTGTATTTAGTATGTATGTAGTATATAAGGCTGTGCTTCTGGCTGCAAAGCATTGCACTTTCAAATACAACAATGAGTAGATGAGTACGTGTTATGTGTGTGTATATGTGTAAATAAATGAACACTGAAATTCAAGTATTTCTTTTATTTTCATATATATATATATATATATATATATATATATATATATATATATATATATATATATATATATATATATATATATGCATATATATATATATATATATATATATATATATATATATATATATATATATATATACCGTAATTTCCGGTCTATAAGCCGCTACTTTTCCCCCTCGTTCTGGTCCCTGCGGCTTATACAACGGTGCGGCTTATTTACGGCCTGTTCTTCTCCGACACCGACGAAGAGGATTTCGGTGGTTTTAGTACGCAGGAGGAAGACGATGACACAATGATTAAAGACTGACTTTTCATACACCGGTAGGCTGGTTATTTTGATAACGTACAGGCGAGCACTTTGTATTACTTTGCACCGTTGTATTATTTGTACTCTGCACGAATGCTGTTCGCCATGTCAAAGATGTGAAAGTTTGATTGAATGATTGAAAGATTTATTGTTAATAAATGGGACGCTCTGCGTTCCCAAACAGTCATCTCTGTCCCGACAATCCCCTCCGTGGTAGCAGGAACCCCTATATACTACGGTAATTACACATCAAAACCCTGCGGCTTATAGTCGGGTGCGGCTTATATATGGAGCAATCTGTATTTTCCCCTAAATTTAGCTAGTGCGGCTTATAGTCAGGTGCGGCTTATAGTCCGGAAATTACGGTATACAGTATATATATACACACATATGAAATACTTGACTTGGTGAATTCTAGCTGTAAATATACTCCTCCACTCTTAACCACGCCCCCTTTCCCCGACCACGCCCCCCACCTCCCGAAATCGGAGGTCTCAAGGTTGGCAAGTATGAATGCAATACAACAGACAGAGAGAAATCTAATGTTCAAGGGTTGCCGATCAACATATTTCTGTCAGATATATATATATATATATACAAACATACATATACATATATAATGTTACATAATAATATTAGACATATAATCTGTCCAGCAATTCCATTCAATGTCAGACCTGGTGCCTGCTGGTGTTTTTTTAATGTATTCATTGTTTCATATAGGTGACATATTAATAAAATATCTTCTATATAAAATAAAAAAACTTCTTGCAATAGTATACATTTTCATACAACTTGATAATTACACTACACATTCTAGGGCGCAGCTACAGCGCGAAAATGGTGGGTTCCATTGTAGATCGCACAGCAGGAGTGCTTCATGATGACATGAATGTGTCTCCTTGGTGAAAGTCACGTAGTACATGCCAAATCCTTATTTAAATAGGGCGGTGTGCACCACTTTTGCACTTTCATTGCAACACGCCCACTATTAGTAAAGGCTGTTTTGTAGTTTACCCATGCTATTTAGCATTTATTTTTGGGCTCCGAGTAGATCAGGCCCTATATGCATAGGAACAAAAGTATTGGATTATTAATTTAGAAGACTATCTTTTGCTGGGTCTCAATCTCTTTTTTTTTAATTCCAAAGCTGTTTGATGGGGTTGAAGGCCAGTTCTCCCACACTAAAAGCATGCCTTTTGTGCATTGGTCAAAGAAAAGAGCCTACCCTAAACTGTTCTGTTAATATTGGAAGCATAAAATTGTCTAAAAAGATGAAAAATTACATTAGGGGGAACTAAAGGCTGGATTTGAACCAGTGTATTGCAGGACTATTCAATTGGCAGCCGATTGGCATTTAAACATCAGCACAGAATATTTATATCACTTGTGCTTTAATTTAGGACCTTACAACTTTATTTAAAACACAATTTTAATGTATGTCAGTGTATTTTCAGTGGCATTAAATACAAAATTAAAACAAGTGTATAGAGAAGTTTACCACCCCCTGTCCTAAGATTTTTCTAAAAATGTGGCCTACATAAACAACAGTTGTAGATCATATCCAAGTGTTGTATAAACTGGATGTCTAAAGACTCTGTACAGTATGTTATTCTATGACAGCTACATCTGCTTCTTTGCAAAACAAATGAGTGGTGGCAAGCAAAGGAGTGAAAAAGGACTACGTCAGTGGGTGGTGTTGCGTGCGTGGCGTGGGTGAACACTGCAATGAGAGCACTGTACTCAGAGTCAAGAGGCAAACACTACCTTGCATCAATCCAGACAATGCGTCGTTCCATGTAATCTACAGTGAGTCCGTTGGGCCATCCGCCGTTGCCCGTCTCCCTGTGGATGGTACGTCTGCCCTCGCCGCTCATCGATGCTGCCTCAATCCTGGGAAGACTCGCATCCCAGTCTGTCCAAAAGAGAATACTGAACACAAAAAACAAGATGGATTGTCAAGGATATGGCGAAATACAGTTGTGGAAACCTGAATGAGCATCTTTACCCATCACGGGGGTCTAAGGCGATAGCTCTGGGGTGCTCCACCTCTCCAGCCAGCAGGGTTGTTCTCATGGTGCCATCCAGTTTGGCCACTTCAATCTGGTCCAAATTGCTCTCCACCCAATAGATATTTCCTGCTATCCAGTCCACCGCCAAGCCCTCAGGAGTCGCCAGCCCATATTGGATCACCACCTCAAAACTGGTCAAAGCTACATAGCACACAATCAGACATTTTAGGGAAAATTAGGCCAGGAGATGACACCACACCGGCCCTGAGGTAATTCAAAACTTGAGACTTTTGCAGCAAATTCCTAAAAACAAAGAGTACTCCTGTTGTGTAGAGGAACTTGGTCCACTTTAAACACGTTGGCTGATCCTTGCAACCAAGCAAACAAAGAACACTGGGGTCCAAACCTTTGATTTACATAACCAAGGTGTTCCTCAAGCCGTCCTTTTAAGAGCTCTCCTTTTTGGAAGTTATACATTTTTTTGTAGTGTGTTGCTGTAGCTTGTTTACCTTAAATGCAGTCACTAAATGCAGTCACTAGTCATTTAAACTTTTTCAAATATACTAGGAGTGTTCCTCGTGGTTTTACTTTAGATCTTCTTGTTTTCATCATTTGGGCTATTCAACTGGTGGCCCACCAAGTTCAGTTAAAAAAAACTTGTGAGACACTCATATTTTTCTGGCAGATTCTTAAAAACACTAGAATGCTGTCAAAAGGATTATCTTTAATTTGCTTCTTTTCAGAAGGTCCTTAAACACAGCAGTGCGCTCCTGTAACTCTGACAAAATAAATAGACCAAAATCAAACGTCTACAGTAGAGGACGCTGGTTCTCCGGAATATACAAAATAACAGTGAAGGGAGAAGTCCGGCACCCCAGTCTTTAGTTTTTTGGAAAAACAATTTAATGTTTTAAGGTAATGATTCTTTGTCGTTTGTATATATGTATTTCAAAGTTTGTCGTCGTGTTTTATGGTTGTACTAAAGCTCATTTAAACCATGTACGGTTTTATTTCACAAAGACTTGTTTAGAATTCCAAACCCTTATGGAATCCATCAGTAAAAAAAGGCAGCACTATTGTTGTGTTTGTCAGTGTGGCTTTGACCCACAATATCCTCCCCACCACACAGCCAAACTTTTAAGAAAATAAGCCTCCAATGCTGGCCTGCCCTGTCTTTTCATTATTTCCCAAAAACAACTGGCTCTCATGCAAACTAAGTGCTAAGCCAGAATATGTAATCATCTCTGGCTGAGGGTGATTAGTGAAGTTCTTCACAGGCCCTTCAAGTGGCGCGCTGGAATTAGAGCTCTAGCGGGTTTGTTTTAAGGAATGCTGCAGTCGTGGCTGGCTTTCTGTACTTGTTTTAATGTTTATGTAGCGCCACCGCAGAGCAACACCAAAAACTGTGAAGATTATGAAATGGTTTCGGTATTGAGCAGCAGGAGCGACAATAAAAGCTCAAAGCTCAAACGCGCAACTGAACCTGTGACGTCGGTGAGCTGGGAACCGGGAGAACTGAGAAGAGTTGTGCCTCCTACGCTAGATCAGTGTTGCTGGCTGCAGTCACGCACAAGCGAGTGCTGAGACAAATAGGATGAGACAAAACCTTCCGTGTGCCCCCTGAGTGCTGTGCCGGGAACACAACATTGATTGGCAAGGAGACCTGTACTTCTGGAGGAGGAAGGGCCAGCCGTGACTTGGCAGATTTATTCAGGGTCACAGATCACCCCTGCTGACACTGTGTATTTAACTGTTTTTTTGTTTTTTTGTTTGTTTTTTTTGGGGCGGGGGCTCTTTTTCCTGATATTCATAAAAATACAGGGGGAAAATACAAATTTTTATTTTTTATTTTATTTTTTGTCCTGTCCAGCTTCTCAGGCAAATCATATAGTCATATAGAAAATACAAAATTATTGAAAAGTGCTTGTCTCAGATTTCTACTCTTAAAGAAACGGAAATTCTGAAATTTTGGACCAAATTCTCCTGAGAAGCAGCTTCCTTTCCAGTGGACATTTGTTTTTGGTCATTTATTTTGTCAGCGTTACACGTTTTGGTAAAAAAAAAATAGCACTTTAATGCTAAACACAAATGTCCACTGAAGACGACATTGGTTCTCATGAGGATATTACACTGAATATATAAGACCCTTGTTAATTTTTTTTCAAAATAATATATAGATTCTATTTGATTTATGCCAAAGTATTTCTTTGTATTCAATACATTGCAATAATTTTTGCCATGAAGTTTTCATTCGAGTCTATTTGATCTAATGTACTTATTTTTCCTTATTATCTTCTTTTTTATAAAAACTATTGTTGTTCATACTGTATCACTTTTTGCAAATTTACCCATATACTCTAACACTGCAAACTCCTAAACATAAAATATACATAAATAAAAATTACCAATTGAAAACTTCCCAGCGATTGGGCCAGTGTATATTTTGGTCATTAAATTTTATTTTCATGAATAAAATTTGAAAAACATACAGTTATTTTTTTCTTTAAATATCATCACCGACACGTCTTCCTATGAGGAAGCAGTGCCTGGGGAATCTGTGGTGGGCTCTCCTATTTCTGGGGCTGAGGTTGCTGAGGTAGTTAAAAAGCTCCTCGGTGGCAAGGCCCCGGGGGTGGATGAGATCCGCCCGGAGTTCCTTAAGGCTCTGGATGCTGTGGGGCTGTCTTGGTTGACAAGACTCTGCAGCATCGCGTGGACATCGGGGGCGGTACCTCTGGATTGGCAGACCGGGGTGGTGGTTCCTCTCTTTAAGAAAGGGAACCGGAGGGTGTGTTCTAACTATCGTGGGATCACACTCCTCAGCCTTCCCGGTAAGGTCTATTCAGGTGTGCTGGGGAGGAGGCTACGCCGGATAGTCGAACCTCGGATTCAGGAGGAACAGTGTGGTTTTCGTCCTGGTCGTGGAACTGTGGACCAGCTCTATACTCTCGGCAGGGTCCTTGAGGGTGCATGGGAGTTTGCCCAACCAGTCTACATGTGTTTTGTGGACTTGGAGAAGGCATTCGACCGTGTCCCTCGGGAAGTCCTGTGGGGAGTGCTCAGAGAGTATGGGGTATCGGACTGTCTGATTGTGGCGGTCCGCTCCCTGTATGATCAGTGCCAGAGTTTGGTCCGCATTGCCGGCAGTAAGTCGGACACGTTTCCAGTGAGGGTTGGACTCCGCCAAGGCTGCCCTTTGTCACCGATTCTGTTCATAACTTTTATGGACAGAATTTCTAGGCGCAGTCAAGGCGTTGAGGGGATCTGGTTTGGTGGCTGCAGGATTAGGTCTCTGCTTTTTGCAGATGATGTGGTCCTGATGGCTTCATCTGGCCAGGATCTTCAGCTCTCACTGGATCGGTTCGCAGCTGAGTGTGAAGCGACTGGGATGAGAATCAGCACCTCCAAGTCCGAGTCCATGGTTCTCGCCAGGAAAAGGGTGGAATGCCAGGGAGATCTTGCCCCAAATGGAGGAGTTCAAGTACCTCAGAGTCTTGTTCACGAGTGAGGGAAGAGTGGATCGTGAGATCGACAGGCGGATCCGTGTGGCGTCTTCAGTAATGCGGACGCTGTATCAGTCCGTTGTGGTGAAGAAGGAGCTGAGCCGGAAGGCAAAGCTCTCAATTTACCGGTCGATCTACGTTCCCATCCTCACCTATGGTCATGAGCTTTGGGTTATGACCGAAAGGACAAGATCACGGGTACAAGCGGCCGAAATGAGTTTCCTCCGCCGGGTGGCGGGGCTCTCCCTTAGAGATAGGGTGAGAAGCTCTGCCATCCGGGGGGAGCTCAAAGTAAAGCCGCTGCTCCTCCACATCGAGAGGAGCCAGATGAGGTGGTTCGGGCATCTGGTCAGGATGCCACCCGAACGCTTCCCTAGGGAGGTGTTTAGGGCACGTCCGACCGGTAGGAGGCCACGGGGAAGACCCAGGACACGTTGGGAAGACTATGTCTCCCGGCTGGCCTGGGAACGCCTCGGGATCCCCCGGGAAGAGCTGGACGAAGTGGCTGGGGAGAGGGAAGTCTGGGTTTCCCTGCTTAGGCTGCTGCCCCCGCAACCCGACCTCGGATAAGCGGAAGAAGATGGATGGATGGAAATATCATTTTAAGATACAACAAAATAAAATGTCAAACAAAGCTTTATTCTTTTTTGGTTTCAAAGAGCAATAACTATATCTGATTTTCATTTTGAAATTTCATTTAACAAAAGTGTAAATCCATAGTAAACAGAAATGGGAAAACAATTTTTTTTCATATTGATACACCAGATAATTACTGTGGTACATGTGTGCCTGTGACTGTGTCTAATATGCCTTTGGAGCCGTACACAGAAATTATTTTAGACAACAATGAGTTGTGTCATGTCTTTCTGTGTAGAGCTCCAAAGACATTTTAGCCCGAGTCAAAGGCACACAGGTATTGTAATTATCTCCACTTTTACTTTGAAAATATAAACGTCCTGTATCCAAATATGAAAAAAACATCTGTTTACTAAGGATTTAAATTTTTGTTAAATGAAGTATAAAATAAAAATCCAACCATTTTTTTGGTTTTAGTTGTAGTTATTGCTCTTTTACACCAACAAATAATAATACTTAGTTTTAAATGTTTTTCTTTCAAAAAAAAGTGTTAACTAAAACCAATCCCAGACCAAGCCATCAATCCGCTGTGCGTACATTTAACCAACCACAGACGACACTACACAATTTAAACCAATCAGAAACAATGTAAGGCAGGTCTTGGCGTCTCTCTTTCACACTACTCAGCTGTACGTGGTTTCTGATTGGTTTAAATTATGCGCATCTTCCGTGGTTGGTTGAATGTAGGCACACCTCTGATACGCACACACAGATTGTAGTACACGCCTGCACTTCTGAATGCGTGCAGACACGTATTACACGCTCACGAATCGTACCCAACAGAAGTGTCGCAAAAGTCTCGTGTAAGTAGACAGCCTATCCAGGGTTCTTTCTGATCAGAGACAGACAACTTAAAACACACATACGCGGATATAAAACACACACTCGGATTGATATACAGACACACAAATTACCGTAATTTCCGGACTATAAGCCGCTACTTTTTCCCCTCGTTCTGGTCCCTGCGGCTTATACAATGGTGCGGCTTATTTACGGCCTGTTCTTCTCCAACACCGACGAAGAGGATTTCGGTGGTTTTAGTACGCAGGAGGAAGACGATGACACAATGATTAAAGACTGACTTTTCATATACCGGTAGGCTGGTTATTTTGATAACGTACAGGCGAGCACTTTGTATTACTTTGCACCGTTGTATTATTTGTACTCTGCACGAATGCTGTTCGCCATGTCAAAGATGTGAAAGTTTGATTGAATGATTGAAAGATTTATTGTTAATAAATGGGACGCTTTGCGTTCCCAAACAGTCATCTCTGTCCCGACAATCCCCTCCATGGTAGTAGGAACCCCTATATACTACGGTAATTACACATCAAAACCCTGCGGCTTATAGTCGGGTGTGGCTTATATATGGAGCAATCTGTATTTTCCCCTAAATTTAGCTGGTGCAGCTTATAGTCCGGAAATTACGGTAGTACACAGGCACATGAATTGAATCACACACGTACAGATTGAGATACACGTTTGCAAATAAGTTTGCTACAGTAATACTTCCATACTAGATCTAAAAATGTGTTTGATTTTCATAATATATAGCAAAAACGAGTCAGCAGAAAAAACGCATCCAAAAACAGATTTTTTAATTTATTTTTTATATAGGATACAACACCACACGTTTCTGTCCTACAGGCTATTCTCTGTCTTGTTTTTAAGAAGCAAATTCCGGTTTCGGTGTAAATACTGAAAAATAACTATTTTTCGCCCGTTTTTTTTTGTCTTTCTTTACTTCTGCTGACTGGTGATTTAAATGTTTGTTGTATTAAATATAATCTAGGGAGGTTTTTTTTAACAACATTTTTTGAATTCCAAAATGAAATTTTAATGAACAAGTAGTTTTTTGTTTTTTGATTCCCATTCTATTCAATGTCCAAAACATACACTGACTATTTGTATTTCAACTTTGTACAAAAAGACGACAGTGACAAAAGGTAACATTTAAATTCTAGCACCCTCCTGTTTGATGTTTTTATTTCAATATAAATCAGAGATGTGTTTGTTGTTAACTCACCTCCATTGTCTGACAGTTTCCCACGATAGATCTTGTCCTCGACTACATCAGTCCAGTACAAAGTGTTCTGACTGAGGTGGAAGTCCAAGGCGATGGTGTTCCTTAGCCCTGGTACCAGGACACTGAACTCGCCCTTGTGAAGTTCAATCCTTCTGATCTCATGGCGGTTGGAAAATATGATGAAGGGCTTGAAGGGATCTGACAGCAATGAGAGTCAACTATTAGTGTCCCATCAAATACACTGCTTGTCTTGGAGCACATCCTGACACAGCTGCATCTGTCCTTTTAGACAGCAGTAACACGACTCGTTCGGGACTAGAAAGCATCTAGTGCTTATTTACATGCAGCAGATTTAGCTTTCACTCTAAAGGACGCTATTTTCCTCACCAGTGCTTTTGCAGCTCTCCATGTCAGCCTCCAGCTCCCAGCCCTCGTAGCAGGAGCACTTGACACTGGACTTCTCCTGCTTGCACTTTTGGCTACATTTGAGGTGTTTGGCACAGAAGCTCTGGATCTTGCAGGTTTTGTTGTCAGCTCCTAGCTCCATGCCCATGGGACACGAACACATGAAGCCTTCACCGGGAATGATGCTGCAGTTGTGACTACAACCACCGTTGTCCAACGAACACAAGTCTGCAAGACACAAACAGGAATGCAGTGTTTGACAGAGGACAGAGGAAGGTATCAGGAAGCACCAACTGAATAATAATGTTCTCCTCTACGAGTGGAAGGGCATTCATTACGTGTGTAAAGCAGAACATACCACAAAGCTTCTCATCAGAACCATCTGGACAGTCGTCAGTGCCGTCACACAGCTTCTCAGCGGGAAGACAGATGGAGTCGTTAGTAGCGCACACGTGGTGAGACAATTTGCACACCAGCGCGTCGCAGTTGTCCTCATCCGAGTTGTCCTCACAGTCACTGTCACCGTCACACACCCAGGCCTTGCTGATGCAGCGAGCTGATGACATCAAATCAACACAACATCATTTAGCTTCTGTCCTCAACTGACCTCAGAGTCAGACTTTAGGCAGGGAAATGTATGGAAACTGATTTTAAAAGGAACAATAAATTAACATTTTAATTAAATCTAAATGCATGCCTTGAAAAGGGAAACAAGGTGAAGCAATGGATAACGTTACAAACAGCAAATAACAATATACTGTATATACTGTCATATTGTGAGATGATGCATACAAAACATCATCCAAAGCGACTGACGTTCTAAGAGCAGTTGAGATCTTCCTCACCCGAGTCCTTGCAACTAAACTTGACGGCCGGATCGCACATGTGAGTGACACCCTCGCAGTTGTTCTCATCACTCTGGTCCATGCAGTCGGTGTCACCGTCACAGCGCCAACGCATGGGAATGCACAAACTGTCCATACGACACTGGAACTCATCCACATGGCAGCCGCCTGGGGGACGAGTCGCTGGAAGGACAGAGTGAGTTGGAGATAAATATTATATGCACCGCTTATTTAATGTCTAACAAGCAAAGAGGATAGCACTCAGCGGTGGGCAGCCATTTCTGCAATCCGTAACAGGTGCTGTGACTTAAACAAGGCAATGGATGCAGGGAAGCATCGAATTTGGTGCTTTTATAGGCACCGACAAAATGATGTCCGTGCTACCGGGTACTGAGTCACCACAAATCAAATGGTGCCATACTTCAATACTTTTGTTGCTTGGGACGTCACTTCCGGTGCCAGACTAAACATCGGCTCAATCACTTGGTGAGGAAACAATTACTCAAGCAGAACTTAGAGTGGGGCAGCACGGTGGCAGAGGGGTTAGTGCGTCTGCCTCACAATACGAAGGCCCTGAGTAGTCGTGAGTTCAATCCCGGCCTCGGGATCTTTCTGTGTGGAGTTTGCATGTTCTCCCCGTGACTGCGTGGGTTCCCTCCGGGTACTTCGGCTTCCTCCCACCTCCAAAAACATGCACCTGGGGATAGGCTGACTGGCAACACTAAATTGGCTCTAGTGTGTGAATGTGAGTGTGAATGTTGTCTGTCTATCTGTGTTGGCCCTGCGATGAGGTGGCGACTTGTCCAGGGTGTACCCCGCCTTCCGCCCGATTGTAGCTGAGATAGGCTCCAGCGCCCCCCGCGACCCCGAAGGGAATAAGCGGTAGAAAATGGATGGATGGATGGAACTTAAGAGTGGACTCAGCCAATCTGCTTCTAGATAATGTTAAAATGTTATGCCTGATAGAAAACACTCAAACAGAAAGTAAGGCTCCACTTTTCCAAAATGTGCTAACTTGGTGCTAATTTACATTGGCTGTGTCATAAACAAGCAATTGATTAGTAATTTTACATAGCTTTTTCGACACCTCCAAATTTGGTAATGAAAACTACAACTAAAATGCACATTAAAATCAAACAGCAACTGTGTAATAAGTGCAAGACTTACAGTATAAAAACATTGTGGGGCACCAGATATGACTAGACTGGCACATTCAGCTTCATGGCAAAGACTACTTCCTAGCTAGGCAACACACAGTAGTCTATACACTACTGCCATCTAACGTCTTCAAATTATAACTGCATGCAAAGTGTACTATATAATACTTGCAAATGAGACTCAGAAATTAATTAAGAAAGCAAGATATAAGAAGTGCACAGCACAGTTATCATAATCAGCTCATTTAAAAATTATTATTAAACATTTAACATTAATTAACAAACACTAAAGTATTGAATATGTGTACCGTTGATTACCGGTATAAATTCCCAGTTATCAGTAATTGGTACAGTACAGGTGCAAATATGAAAGGTATCCACCCCTAATGGATGCCTTTATTGGGAAGCTACAAACAAATACAGCATGCAGGGGGGCTGTCTTCAAGTAGAAGCTAGTAATACAAGCCAACAATACAGAGAGAATACAAGCACCTGGCAAAAACAAAGGGGCGTGACAATAAGCTTTTCTAGCCATTAATTAATGTGCTGATATGATGCAATGCTAGGTCAACTACATGACTCAGTGCCAAGTCAAACAACAAGAGCACACCATGCTCTGATTGATATCACAAGAGGATAAAGGGCGCCACTGAGGAGGTGACACAATGACTGTCCCTCATGACAAAGGTCAACATTTGGCACAGATACAGCAGGAAACCTTGGGCCTCCTGAGCAGAACATCAATAATACAGGCGGCAGTGGTATTGCGTTTTCATTTCTGGTAACGGCTTCAAGAGAGCAGGCTGCAAACATATAGAGGGCAGATTGCTCATTAAACCAACAGGTCATGCTGAGCCTCATTTCTGCATGCTGGGATTTGACAGCACTTGGCTGGAATTCTGCATGGATCGTGCAGTATATTCAACAACAGAACACACACAGTGCACAGCGGTGTACGCTCTTCCATAACGCTGTCGCGGCGGTTAACCAAAGAGACAGAATCTTCCGGAGACAGGCAGCAGAGATTTCAGATGCCACAAAATGGTTTGGTTTTTAGCTAACCTCAAAACACAACCACATCCTGACACTACGAATATTTGATGTTAATGACAGAAAATAGAAGCCAATTAGGGAGGAAATTATGGCATCAAAACAGTGACAAAATCCTTGGCGCGTAAATCCTCTCTGCACGCGTACGCAATTTACGTTCACTGTCTCCTGGTCAGAGCCAATCTGAGGGAACTGTCACCGTGGGTCCCCTCTGAAAAAGAGTAGTCTTTATAGTCTAAAGTTTAGACAAAATAATCCATTATGTCCTTCCTTATGAAGTTAAGTGCTCAAAATAAAAATAACTAAAATAAGCAACGCGAGTACTGAAATGCTAATGTTGCATGTTAACAGTCTGATGCTCCACGCCTGCGAAATGAGCTGAAAAAAAAAAGTTAGTATGCCAATGCTAGCATGCTGACATGCTAATGTTATAATGCTAGCTAGCATTTAACTAACGTTAGTATGTTAGCATTTAACTTACATTAGCAAGGAGCATTTTGACTTTGGAAGAATTAAAACAAAATGAGGAGTGTGGAAGTAGGAACACTTGTTTTAACAGAGAAGAAGTGTTACAAAAAAACGGGAAAACCAGGAAAACTGGGATAATTTGAGGATACGCTAAAAAGCACAATTGCCCTGGAGGAGCTGACTGGAGTTGTGTTGGAATTTATTTGAATCAGTCGAGAAATGTGCAAGTAGTAACACCGTTTAAAAGAGAAAGTTTTGCAGAAAAGTGGGAATCCCGGGAATACCAGTAATTTATTCTTTAAAAAATGTATCGGCCGATATTATCGGACATCTCTATTTGCAAATAATGCATCATAGATTTTATCTGAGGAGCATTTTTCAAGAAACACTTTTTATCAGTCAAAATAGGCTGTCTTTATTTAAATTGTTTTTTGACATTTATCACATGACATCATAATGTCATATGTTTTATAAATTGTATGACAAAATGACAAAAATATACTAATTTTGGTTTATTTTGTCTAAAGGCTCTAATATTCTTTAAAAGGGACAAACCACAGACTCCCTTGGATTGGGTCTGACCAGGCGACAGTAGGCGTTTAAAGTGACCAATCAGAAAAGCAGAGGAGTCTCTGGGCCTTGTATTCAATGCCTGCCCCTAAGTGCCGAAAGGGTGGAACGCCGCACAAGTGGAGAAAAAGGAAGACACATTGCGAGTCCGTGCGCGAGCAAAAAGACGCTGTGTGTGCACAGAGAGGCCATGTGCACCACACAGAGTGTGGTTTTTCACGCACAAGCATTTTGGCACTGTTTTGACGCCATGGGAAATTTGTCATGGAGGAGGACCAACCTCTTTTGACAACCTCTCAGCCTGAAACAAAACACAGGGAAAAAAACATACGACAAGTGATGGAAACATTTGCAAGCACCAGAACATGTTTACCTTGATTAGTACAGTTAGCGTGTGTCTCGTCACTGTAGTCTCCACAGTCATTGTCGCCATCACAAGTCCAGTATTCTGGGATGCAGCGACCACTGTTGCATTTAAACTGCACGCTGGAGCAGGAGTGACTGCAGCCGGCTTCATCACTGTTATCCCCGCAGTCGTTGTCTGCACAGGAGCAGGCATGTAAAATAGGATTCAAAATTACACAAGGAGCACGGGAGCACTTTGAGGAGACGCTTACCGTTGTCACAGCGCCAGTTGATGTTGATGCAGCGGCCATTAGCGCAGGTGAACTGGGTGAGAGGGAAACACGTGGGATAGGCTGGAGACAATGTAAGCAGAGAGGTGTTGTAAAATGAAATGACTTGTCTGATTAAGATAAAACAATAAAGGGATGCAGTCCAAACGCACCACATGAGTCTGGTTCGTCTGAGCGGTCCCCACAGTCGTCATCCAGGTCACATGTCCAGGAGATGGGGATGCAACGCCCACTGGCACAAGGGTACTGATTTGGCGGACATGTGCGAGCTGGCAGGAAACAAAACATTGTCAGAATCTGTTGCTCAACATGCATGCAACAAAAAGTATTATATGCAGAGCTATAAAAACTTCCTATGCTCTGGGAAGAATTTCTACAAGATTCTGGAGTACAGTACAGTATGTCTGCAAAATTTTCGTAAATCGGTCAGAAGACACGTGAGATCATAGGTCACTGATGTTGGACCTTAACACACAATATTTGTTCTCGTTCATCCCAATGCTGTTAATTACAGTATCCATTGAATAATTAATCTTATTGTGTAGATTAGCTTTAATTGTATTTTCAACAGTGTAGTCCAACCTGTGATTGAAAAATGAATGAATTGTCAATATATTATAATATTGTATAAAGCTGACATCTACTGCAATAATAAGCTGCATAAAGAAAATGTTCTCAGTTTACATACAACTCAAGACCACCATCTCAGGGGCTGTAACATTCACCTAAAAAAATAAAAATGTTCTTTGTCCTCGCGATACTCATAACAAAATTATTAATTTTCCGTATGAATTCTTGTATTCAGAGTCAATACTTTTACAAACATACAGTATTTGAGAAATATTTAAGAAGTTCCCAACAATGGTTCCCAACATTTTCTATGCATCACATATCAATGTATTCATCTAAAATAACTAATTTCAAGATTAAAACAGAAAATTCATATTACAATTATTGTGAAAAAATATATACATTTGCCATGGGAAGACTTTAATACTTTCCGACTAAATATTTGAAAACGTTATAGTATACTCAGTGGTGATTGTGAAAAAATGAGTGCTGTGTGATACATTTTTTAAATGATTAATCACATTTTTGAATTTGGATTAATCATGGTCAGATTTTGGAGTGAAATTTGCCAGTGAGCACAGTGATTAACCTGTGGATATACAGTACATAATCAATGCGATATTTTTTTTGTAATTAATTAGTTCATTAATTTTTTTTTGACAGCCCAAGAAAAGATTACATTTTCTTTTTGATGCCCAGTCTGTTTGCTGAGCTCATGTGTGGAGCTCAGCGAACTACAAGGATCTGTCGAGAGTCAAGTTAAGTCTGTCTAATAGCTAACTCATTTGTAGTATTGTTGTAATGAAATATTTTTTTATTAAACTTTTGTCTATTACGTAAAACCAAAAACTAAATACAAATTGTCGGACAGAGTTAGTAAAACCATTGGTCACTGACAAAACAGACTAATGCATAGTTGAAGGTTTTGCAAACTAGGAACCTACCAGAGCAGGTAGTGTTTGATTCATCATCGTCATTGCCGCAGTCATTGTCACCATCACACAGCCATCGTAGAGGGATGCAGCGGTTGTTCTGGCATTTGAATCGTTCTGCCGGACAGGTGTGCTGGTCTTGTGGGAGACATCAGGAGCACCATAAATAATCAAAACCACCCTGATATGCATATTTTTTCTAAGGCACACATATACTGTAGTTAAAAAAAAACCCTATCTAAAATAATCACGCAATCATATGTGACCAAAGACATCACATTCACGTCATGCGGTCCGAAAGACACTTTTGGAAGCTCCAGCTTGTGCTTTGTTGGTTTGCATTAGCAAAATAGGCCTTTAAACAACACCATGTTTATTTCAGTGTTGCTGAGTAACAGTGACAGGGGCATGGAACACTTACGACAAAGCTCAGGGGCCTCATCACTGTTATCCAGACAATCGTTGTCCCCGTCACACTTCCAGCTCTCTTGGATGCAGCGGTTGTTCTCGCAGGCAAACTCCCCGGTCTGGCACTTTGGCGGGGGAACGTAGGAGGAGTTGGCTGAAAAAACAGATGGGCCATTGAATCCAGAGTTCTGCACAAAAGCCTTAGTAGCTAGGTGGGCTTATGTCCATCTTAAAGTTACAAAAACATTTGAAGGTTCCCTCACGCATGTAAAACTATATTCTATAGTGTAGTTGTGTGGGTGGAAAGCAACATTGAGAAGGCTTTAACAGATTGCCCACCTTCTGAAAGATGAACTTTCCATTAAAGTGCACATTGATTACTTTTTCTATACTGCTCATCTTGTTTTGGGTCACGAGAGTGGGCTGGCTGATTTACAGCGAGAGGCAGGGTACACCTTGATCACCTGTCAATCACAGGGCTGACACTTAGACTCACATTCACCCCTGTGGGTGATTTACCCAAGAAAAATGTGAGGAACCAGAAAGATTCCGCTCTTATCTCAAAGGCTAATGTTTTTTATGCACTGTAAGTATGGGTACATGTTCCTAAGAAACCCATGTAATAAGGTGTGGAGTAGCCCTAAGCTCAGTTTTAGGTCCCATTTTTTAATCTTTACATGCTGCCTATTAGGCAGGTCATTAGAAGACACGGTTGTGTTGGTAATACACAGCTGTACATTGATGTGTCTCCTGATGACACAGGACTAATAGATACACTTTTGAACTGCATTTTAGACATCAAGTCATGGATTAGAGTGATTTTCCACAACTCAACCATGACAAAACAGAGGTTTTAGTTAAAGGTCTTAAAGGCCAGAAAGAGAAACTTTTCCCAAAATAACATTTTAAACCAACGCAATCCATAAAAAAAATTTAAATTTTTTTTTTTTATCATTCTAAAAACATATAGCCAGAGAACGCCCATTTCTCTCTCTGACCAGCACAAAGGTGCAAATGCATGCTTTTATTTCCTGTTAATTAGACTATTGTAATGCATTGGTCTGGTTACTGGTCTTTCTAAAAATATTACAAATCTACAATTATTACAAAACTCAGGCGCTCACATGCTGAGGAGGACCGGAGGGCGGGACCACATTACATCAGTTTTAAAGTCGCTGCATTGGTCTTCCATCCGCTTCAGGGTCGAATTTAAAGTTCTATTATTCGTTTTTAAATGTCTTAATGGCTTTGCACCTTATCAGACCTGCTTTCACCATATCAACCCTGCAGGATTAAGGAAGGATGGTTTTCTACTCGTTCATAGTGCTGCCTTACCTTTGCAAGTGACATTATCGACATCCAGGATTTGATCATCAGCACAAGCGCATGTCCTGCCATCAGGGATGGCAAGGCACAGACTGCTGCACCCCCCGTTCATAACTCTGCATACATTGGTGCCTTTACATGCAAAAAATAGTAATTAGCAAAATAAGTCTGTTTAAAATTCAATCAATCATGAGTAATGTAAGATTACCTTGCTGCTGGTGAGCGTCATAGACTCTGATCTCAAAGATTGGCGGCCTCTCATTGCGGAGTAGTGTGACTGTCTTAGTGACAGTGTCCAGTTTGTAGATGCTACCTTCGCGGTACTCATTCCAGAAGAGGAATTGTTTGTAGTGACACAAACCAAAGGCATGGATCAGCTCCTGGCCCTCATACACCACCTGGTAAAATATCACACCTGTGAGTCCTGAGTGTCAGCATATTGAGATTGCATTCTCAAGCAAACCAACCTTCCGTTCAGTCGTGTTGAGGATAACCATCTCAATGCGGTCATAATAGGCGTCAACCCAGTAAAGTATACCCTGAGGAATGTCCAGACTCAAACCGTTTGGCCACAGTACTGTCTTGCTAGTCAGAAACACTTGGTGATGGGAACCATCCATCCAGGCTTTCTTGATCTTTCCTCTGTTACTCTCAGTGGGATCCTCCTCCCAGTCGGTCCAGTACATCCATCTGGGAAAAAGACAGCCAGAGCACACATGACGTCAACACTGGTAATGCAGAGGTTGCAAAAAACAACTTTGCAACACAAGTTGAATATATTACAGTACTACGTTACCATATATGGCAAAAGAATGGCCATTAGAACAACTCACCCATGCTGCGGGTCCACAACAATGGCACGTGGGTGGCTCATCTTGCCCTCAATTAGAGTTTTACGAGTCTGAGAAGCCTTCTCCAGTCTGGCAACACTGATAGTCTTCTTAGGCCCATCATCTGTCCAGTAGAGATTACCTCCCATCCAGTCAACCGCTAGCCCCTCTACCGTGTGAATACCTGAGATAAAGAACAACTTTGTTTTTCTATTTCTAAATGAAGTCTTTGTATAAGCCAGGATATGTTTTGGAAGTGCGATATAATACAAAGCTACATCTTACGCCATAACAGCTTCCAGTTTAGACATTTGTGCATACTAGTAAGTTCTTTAAGGACATTCCCCAAACTGGAAGCATCGAGTTAGCTAAAAGTGTGTTGGTAGGAAGACATACAAAGATTAAGATAAATGGGTCCAGCACAGCCCCTAAATTGATTTATGCAGCAATTCAGAAAACTGGAAAGCTGGAAATTGCTGCCCTCTTTCCAGGAAAAGTGCATTAGAAGTTTATATTTATAACCTTGGGGGTAAATTGATGTACCCCTATACATCACCAAGATTCAGAAATCTGATGTCGCAAATCAATGGCAATGTGCACAGACACACAAAATGATATGAGAATATGATACAAACTACAGTTTTTTAACCCAGAACCATTGTTTAACACAGCTGGTTCTGCAGTGAATTGATGTGCAAATAATTGCTTTAGCACCGCAAATTTTCCTGAAAAGATTTTATCGACATAGATGTTAAAAACAAGGCCCTAGAGCCAGATCTGGCTCGCCACATCGTTTTATGTGGCCTGCGAAAGCATGGAAATAATGTGCTTCAATAAAGCACTTCATCTTTCTTACTAAATGTACATGTTCTTTTAATTATGACAGTAAAATTGCATGTACTTCATGCTATTACATGTATTTTATATTTAACTTTATTTGAAGATGCAGCAAATACAAATGTTTTGGTTAAAATGAAAATATATACCTAAATATTTGCTGGTCATAATGATTCATGATTTAAAGGGACGGTATAGCTCGGTTGGTAGAGCGGCCGTGCCAGCAACTTGAGGGTTGCAGGTTCGATCCCCGCTTCCGCCATCCTAGTCACTGCCGTTGTGTCCTTGGGCAAGACACTTTACCCACCTGCTCCCAGTGCCACCCACACTGGTTTAAATGTAACTTAGATATTGGGTTTCACAATGTAAAGCGCTTTGAGTCACTTGAGAAAAAGCGCTATATAAATGTAATTCACTTCACTTCACTTCACTTAAAGCAAGTTATCCATCAATTTGTATGTAAAAAAAAAAAAAAAAAAGTTAAACGCATAGACAATTGTGTAATAATATAATGAGACGATTATACAATAATAGTTATATATATCTACTGTTCCAAACAGCCTTCTGATGGTATCCATTAGTGCGACGTGGCCCTCAGTGAAAACGAGTTTGGCACCCCTGCTTTAAGGGTGCAATGGCTTGTCACTGTGGTTTTACCTTCAGGTAGAACATTTTTGTACCTTTAAAAAATATCTGTACCTTAATCCTTTGGGAACAATACACCCATATAGCATGTACCTTTTCCAACTAGGCTACAAATGCACCCTGGAAAAGTTACAAAGTGGGGTCCAATAATTAACCCTACAGGATACATTAGCATATATTGTACCTTCAGAGATAAGATTACAAATTTTTTCTAAATGCATTCTAATAAATGATGGCTGTTGAAAAATATTTGTTGTCGGGACTGCTGATCACCAAACTACCTATTAGTCATTAGAAATGTTTTGTTTTCACTTTTAAATGCAATGTTTCAAGGTCAGACCTTGTTAAATCCATGTAAGGTCTCAGCAGTCTGAAATGCAGCATACTTTTGTCCATATTTCCAATTCTTACCTTCTTTTAGGATGGCGTCCCTTTCCGTCCCATCTATCTTTTGTCGACCAATAATGTAGCTGGTGGCGTCAGCAAAGTAGATGAATTCACTGGCTGCGTGAAAATCCAGAGCTCGGGGGTTCATGAGGTTCTCAATGGGGATCATGTACTCATCCGGCACCTTTGGATTCATATCCATCCCTCTAATGATTCCGGGGCGACCCTTACCATACACCAAGAACAGCTCGTGGTCGGGTTCTAGAGAAGAAAGAACATTATGAGTTATGAAAATTGGAAGGTTTTAATCTCCTCTCGGCCGTGATACTGTACTTACTCTTGCAGGATTTGCCGTCACTTCCCAGGCTGAATCCAAATCGGCATCGACATGTGCGAGACTTGTGGCTGTTCCCCAGTAGGCAGATGTCAGAACAACCTCCAGCCTTGCCAAACTGATCCAGAGCACATGCATGGCTTCGCACTGCAAAGAGTTAGACGTACACCATGTAACATCCTTGCAAAACCAATATACAGACATGGACTGGTGTGACGCACCTTGTGGTTGCCGTCTCTGGTGGTACACATGCAGCGCGGCGCCTCGGTCGACCCGTGTCACCACCTGGAAGTCGGTGCTGTTGAAGCGGTTAACTCGGATCACACTGGTCTTGGGGTTGAGGTTGCCTTCATCCGAGTTGGTGGCGTACAAGTAGTTCTCAAACACAGTCAGCCCATACAGATGCTCTATCTGAAATAAAGATGTTACACAATAAAACAAGGAAACTGAATTGTCTGGCAATTGAAAACACTATCATTAAAGGGTTACCTTTTTAATCGTGTCAAACAATGTCAAAGCATCAAATCTTAAGTTTCATGTATTTTGGCCTGAGCTTGCAAACAGTTTTTGATGCGTCTGTACACAGGCGTTTGCAGTCTGGCCACGTTATTACGTGGCAGCAAGGTGGATGTACTTATTTGGACATTATGTAAAGCTCTCAGCCAGATGGGGAGGAACTCAACAACATGCAACATGTAGTGAGTGAGATGAATGTTGCTAAAAGCAGCTGTTTTTTATGCAGTTCTGAATCGATCTGAGAGTGGGCAGGGGTATCTAATTTTGTGACCAGGTGAATCTATGTAATGTTTATTAAATTTATTTTCAGCCCTGTATGGGGTGCAGGGGATAGATGTGAGGATTTCATGATATATATTTAAACAGTGTACATTTTTAAAAGGTAAATTCTGACACTTTTGGAGAGAGTGGAACGTGGTTTCATTTGTAATCTGGGAACGCCTCCAGAAACCAACATCTTGCAGACTCAAAAAATGGGTTATACACTACCGTTCAAAAGTTTGGGGTCACCCAAACAATTTTGTGGAATAGCCTTCATTTCTAAGAACAAGAATAGACTGTCGAGTTTTAGATGAAAGTTCTCTTTTTCTGGCCATTTTGAGCGTTTAATTGACCCCACAAATGTGATGCTCCAGAAACTCAATCTGCTCAAAGGAAGGTCAGTTTTGTAGCTTCTGTAATGAGCTAAACTGTTTTCAGATGTGTGAACATGATTGCACAAGGGTTTTCTAATCATCAATTAGCCTTCTGAGCCAATGAGCAAACACATTGTACCATTAGAACACTGGAGTGATGTAGATGTAGATATTGCACCAAAAACCAGACATTTGCAGCTAGAATAGTCATTTACCACATTAGCAATGTATAGAGTGTATTTCTTTAAAGTTAAGACTAGTTTAAAGTTATCTTCATTGAAAAGTACAGTGCTTTTCCTTCAAAAATAAGGACATTTCAATGTGACCCCAAACTTTTGAACGGTAGTGTATATGTGACTGTGGAGCAACATTTACACTAAAACATATACAAAACATTCCATCTATACCACAAGGAATGGTTTTAAATGTAGATTAAAATCATCACCTTTAACATGCAACTTAATAGTCGCATGACAAATACATTGTGTAACATCATTTTCATACATCCTTTCTGTCTTCCTGCCAAGCTTTTCACTGTAGAAATAATTTCGACAGAGAGACAAAAATACTTTAAGATTGGAATTGGCTCCTTCTTCCACTTTTGACAACATTCTTTATGGATGATATAGGAACCTTCAGAACATATGCAAGAGTTGTGTATCTGTGGAGGCTTATGATTTAGACTGTTAGGCTTTGGCAGAGGTCTGCACTCTACTGAGTGCCGTTCTAGTTATATAAGATTTTGTTTCTATGCAGCTCTGTAACAGTAATGTATGAGCCCTCGTCCTCACTTCCACCCCTGCACACGCACACGCACGAACGCACGCACACACACACCACTGCAGTCCTGATTTCATTAAGACCATTACACCGCTACGAGTTTGAGCCAAGCTTCACTAGGGCCAGACTAATATGTTTAGAGAGGCATTAGCCAGGAAAATCACACACTCTTCTTAAGTTGTATCAATCAAAGCAATAAAAAGGACTTATTCCTTGGGGGTAGCCTCTCTCCATAGAACAGAACTGCAACGTCTGAAAAGACATCAAAAGCCAATACCTATAGTAGGAAAACTATCTTTTTGTTACTAAGGAATGGTTGCAGAAGTGGATATGGGGCAAGCCATTGGTGCTTGTTGAGTTGTTCTTGTAAACTCTCACCAGAAGGCCTTGAATGATGGTGTGTCTGTTTTTGCCCTCATAGTCCACCACTTCAATGTAGTCCAGGTAGGCATCAGCCCAGTACACTAGCCGGTTGACTAGGTCCAGTGTGATACCGTGTGGGAAGACAATCTTAGTGTCAACCAGCTTTGTTCGGTTCTGACCGTCCATGTCACAGCGCTCTACCCTCGGAGTGGACCCATAGTCGGTGAAGAAGACTTTTCTGCAACAGAAAGCGAAAAGATAATTTCTCTGTCAGCAGGAATTAAAGGAAGAGATGTCAGAAGCGAGACAAATAAGTAATATTCAAGTCATTAAAAAAACTGGAAGTGACACTATGGAAAAAAGGAACTTAGTGATAGGAACTTGAAACAACCATCAAGCTTTTTACTCCCAAAAAATACAGAGTCAGCATGTTGTTCAACCTACGACAGCATGTTTTTCTCATGACCTGCTAAAAGAGGTAAGTGGGGGTTAGAGGTTGCATTAGGGCATGGAGAAGGATGCACAAACCCCATAGCCGGGTCCAAGGCGATGCCTTTAGGGTTGTACAGTTCTTGGTCTAGCAGACTAACACACGTCTGGCCGTTCTTGTTGCAAACAAACACCCAGTCGTCCACATCATCCACAAAGTAGAAGTTTCCCGTCAGCCAGTCGATAGCCATTTGTTCCACATCTGAAAGGTGTGAAAGTGGGTGGAGAACAGAAACACACACACAAGCTTTCAGAACTAGAATAAATTCACTTTAAATCCAACATTAAAACACAACATTTCATTTTGTGACTGTTAGCTCGCTTTAGGTCCATATAAATATGGTAAGTAAAAAGATGTTCTGTCCTATTTGAGCACCAGTAATGTTCAAGAAACATAAACAGTTACATTCGTTAAGAGAAATTGTGCTTTTTAATTTACCACAAAATTATAAAATGAAAAACAATATCAATCCTGGGGCTTTACCTCAAATCAATCTCCCATAATGTTGCTTGAGTCAACATTTGCCCTCTGAAATTTAATTGATAATCACTTATGATTAATCAAAGATCATGACAAGCAAAGCATTTCAGACTTTTACACTTCATCATCTATACATGTAGGGATGTTATATTTTTAATAATGCCTATTTGCACAACAGGATCACAATTGATTCTATTTTTCAATTTATTCTATTCTATTCATACTATATTCATATTAACTTATGCTATTTTTAACCAAATAATTTTATATATTTTTCAAGTTACATTATTATGTACATACTATTGTTCTTGTTGTACTAAATCTGGGACCTCAGGTACTACATTTCTTTCCATCTCATGTGTGGTGGTAGGACAATAAAGTTCTTTGAGTCCTTGCATATTCTACTCTAAAAGGGGGGAAAAACCCCCAGAAAAACTTAAATAAAAATACCCATAAACCGCATGGTAGCCCAGTAGTTATCTCTACAGTAGACAAGAGATCGAGGGTTCAAGTAACTCTGGCGTCCTTCCACACCCTAAAATGTTTGGCTGATTACATATTCTAAATTATCCATAGATGTGAATGAGAATGTATGTTTTTCCTATATGTGCCCTGCGAATGAATGTTGACCAGTTCAAGGTGTACCCAGCCACTTGGTCTTGCTCTTGGGATAGACTCCAGCTCCCCTGTGATACTAATGAGGACAAGCGGTATATAAATAGAATGAACAAAGATAACACATATGCTGTTATTGTTTGCACTAGATTATGGATAATGTTTATATTGTATGTGCAATTGGAGTGACTTAATCACTTATTGCTGGCAGTGCGGGTATAATGAAGAGGCTAAAATGACCTTGTAAAATATGTGCTAAAGCTCCTGACCTGTTTTTTTTAAACTGCCAGAATAAGGAATGCTTTTGAAATAGTTTGAGGTTACACTATAAAATACATGCCTCAAAGGTTATAAATGAAAATAAAGGACTCATAGTTAAGTCAGCTGAAGCAACAGTATGTAGGATAATTATTGCCTCATGCTTTTGTTTGATTGTGCATTTGACACATTGCCAAATCACCAGCAAGTGACCTTACAGAACTGCTGTCACAAAAGCGACTACACGTCTTACAAAGCTGACCTAATCATGCAAAAATGAGGAACCTTGCATAGAAAACCTTAATCTCAGCTTAAAAAAATGGGCATGCAGGAACCAAGTCTCACTTTCTGTCAATGCAAAAAACCCCAGAGGGTAGTGGGAGAAATTCTACCTTGTGTTGTAACAGCTGCCATCACTTCCTTTTAAAGCACTGCATATCACAAAAAGCCGCTTCCAAGTAACAAATGTGGCATCCCTTCTTTGACAAGATACAACAGCATCAACAGGGATGCTACAATCAGCCTATGGAAGCTTTAACATCCAGATTAAACCCAAACAACGATGGTCAGGTTGCATATGCATGTTTTAAAACAAAGCACACACACACACACACATCTGGGCCTAATGTTCAACTATACTGCCCCACATTCGAATCACGCACAGCTTCAAATGACTTCAGTAGGCTTCTGTTACTATAATGGCAAAAAAGCAGAGAATGCTGGCATAAAGGCATGCAGTCTGCAAAGAAGACATGCTGAGGATGAAATAAATGTATGAACAGAACATTGAAAATATTGGCACATCTTCGAGACAGAAATAATCCAGGGGCCGTCTGCAAAGGGAGAAGCAATCTGCTCTCTAAAAGGGAGGTAAATGAAAACACACAAGCCGATAAAAGTCATCATATTCCAAAATACCAAAGGGAGGAAGAACAAAATGGTCCGAAATGTTTTGAAATATAAAAAACAACAATTTTGACAGAGGAGACAGTTTGTCATGGACTTAAGAGGGATAATGATACTCCCATTGAAATCCATTTCAAGCTAATAGGCTTCTACACAAGGTATTGATTAGCCTCCTACATAGAAGAGGAGAGAGGGTTGTTGTGTAACCCTTAAACTAGTCAATTGCATAACTGATTCCAGAAAGACACTTATTTTTTTGACATTTTTATATACTCAGGTTCTGGTAAGTGGAGGGTATGTTGGGAAATTTCACCCTCATGCCACATCCAGCACTGTTCACATCCTGCCATTAACGCCTGCTAAAGCGCCAAACTCTGAGGAGGGAACTTTAAACCAACTGAGGAGGTCATCTCTCATGTGAGACCAACCGACCACATACTGGGTTTTATTTTATTTATTTAAGCTTTAGAGTTGCATTATAGTCTTTCAACTGTAGTCAATTTTTTTGCCGTTTGGACAAAACATTTGTCAACTTTGTGAGGAGTTCAAGGTTTTGAGCAAAAAGGTCAGTTTAAACCAGGGGTGTCAAACTCATTTTAGATCGGGGGCCGCATGGAGAAAAATCTACTCCCAGGTGGGCCGGACTGGTAAAATCACGGCACGATAACTTAAAAATAAAGACAACTTCAGATTTTTTTTTTTTGTTTAAAAATAGAACAAGCACATTCTGAAAATGAACAAATCATAATGTTGATGGGTTTTTTTACACATACATGTTGCAGTTAATAGTATTCTATCTTTATTTGTCGTTACTTATACTTTCTGAATAAATGATGGGATAATGTTCATCAGTCAACTCATAGGTGTAATTTTCAATCTATTAAGATAAAAAAATATCAAAATCAAATTACAGGATGTTATTTATGTAGTTTACTCATTTTTCTCAACTGGTGCACTAAGATCATGTTTTTTTTTTGTTTTTTTTTTACATATGTAGCATCATCTAAAATTATACAAAGAATTGCTATTGCGACATCTAGTGGACACATTTAGAAGAGCAGTTTCTTTCATTCCAAAATTTCGCAAACTCATCCCGCGGGCCGCATAAAACCTGTTCGTGGGCCTGATCCGGCCCGCGGGCCGTACATTTGACACCCCTGGTTTAAACACTGCGGAACAGTTTTTTTCTACGGAAACATAGGTAATGGCCATCATTGATATTGTTTGAATCACTCACATAATACAATGATATGGAGACGCTATTCAATCAGTGTATCATTTATTCATTCATTTCATCCAATGGATAACAATCTCCATCGATCCGTCCATTTTCTACCGCTTGTCTCTCTCGAGGTCGCAGGGTGTTGGAGCCTATCCCAGCTGGACTCAGGCAAAAGGCGCACCCTGGACAAGTCATCACCTCACCGCAGGGCCGACACAGATAGACAGACAACCATTCAAAATCACTTTCACACACTAGGGACAATCAGTTTTTATAAAAAAATGTTTAGAGTGAAACCAAAATAATTAGAAGGTAAACAATCAAGAAGAAGAAGACAGAAGGACTGTACTGCAATCTAAATTAAACACTTAAGACCTTTAGTAAGTGGAATGAAATTATGGAATGGATTAAGCAAAGAAATCAAACAATGTACTAAAATGATCCAATTCAAGATACTCTTCAAACTTAAATTGTTTACAAAGTACAAAGAAGAAGAACCATGATAAACATTCTGAATGTATAACATCCATCCATTCATTTTCTAGATAATCTTATTTATCTAACCATATGAAATATAACTTACTTCACTAACTATTATTTATTTATTTATTTATTTTTAATGTTATTACTTATGGAGTATATTGTGAATAAAGTCAGAACAGGAAGTGAACAAAAGGGTTAGCAACTGCTATGTAAAGGAAAAGGGGTTGGATTAAATAAGCTCTGCTTCTTCCTACTCCTTTTCGAACATGTTGAATAGAGAAACTGGAAATTGTGATGCATCATGTTGTATGCATGTATGTTTCAAATAAAGTCAAACTCAAAGTTATCGAGGATCTCTCTTTTGTTTTCCATCTTAACCAGGCAAAACATTGAATATGTGAAATATGCAATGCAGTACCACAAAGTTGGGTAACATGTTTAGAACTTTTGTTTAGAACTTTTGAGTTTTTTTCTCCACAAGATGGTCAATGAACGATGATGCCTTTTTTTTGACACAACTGATTGGTTAGTGGGTGGGATTTTATCAGCTCAGACCTCTTACTGGTCAGGGGGTGGTACTGTTATTAGCTATAATCTTGTATCTTATAACCCAGTGGTTCTCAAATGGGGGTACGCGTACCCCTGGGGGTACTTGAAGGTATGCCAAGGGGTATGTGAGATTTTTTTTAAATGTCTGTCAAAAAGAACTGTGAAAAGAAATGCAACAATGCAATATTCAGTGTTGACAGCTAGATTTTTTGTGGACATGTTCCATAAATATTGATGTTAAAGATTTATTTTTTTGTGAAGAAATGTTTAGAATTAAGTTCATGAATCCAGATGGATCTCTATGACAATCCCCAAAGAGGGCACTTTAAGTTGATGATTACTTCTATGTGTAGAAATCTTTATTTATAATTGAATCACTTGTTTATTTTTTAACAAGTTTTTAGTTATTTTTATATCTTTTTTTCCAAATAGTTCAAGAAAGACCACTACAAATGAGCAATATTTGCACTGTTATACAATTTAATAAATGAGAAACTGATGACATAGTGCTGTATTTTACTTTATCTCTTTTTTTTCAACCAAAAATGCTTTGCTCTGATTAGGGGGTACTTGAATTAAAAAAATGTTCACAGGGGGTACATCACTGAAAAAAGGTTGAGAACCACAGTTATAACCTATCCTGCTGCCAAGCAGCTCCTGGCATAAATATCCTGTTAAAGTTATCCATGCGGTTTTGTATTCAATGTTTGGCCTAGTTAAAACGTACAACAAATAAAAAACCGTTAACTTAGATTGTAGTACAGTCCTAGGTCTTCTTTTACGTTTGTTTACCTGCAAGCCCAAATCCACGAAAAACTACTTCCGGGTAAACCTGGCGCATCAAATGGAATTTCAAATATTAGATAGGCTCCAGCACCCTCCGCGACCCTGAAAGGGACAAGCGGTAGAAAATGAATGGATAGATCCGTTTAAAATATTTTACAAATATTAGGTAACATTGAACATTTTATCCATATACTTCATATTTTATTTATTTATTAGAGATACCATAAGAAAAAAAACCTATTTGTTTTACCTGCTTTTTGCCCAAGTGCAGCTGTGATAGTCTTCAGCCATCCTCCCTGACAACCCGACCCCAAGTGGACAAGCGATAGAAAATGGATGGATGGACTTTCAAAAACAATTTTAAAACAGATCGTTATCCGTTTTTTTGTTGTTGTTGGTTTTCGAATGAAAAAAAACAAACATTTGAACGATTGATCCAGGGCCGCACACGGAAAAATCTAAATACGCAGAGGCCATTGACATTTTTCATTTTCGACACCACTAAAATATATTTCTTTAAATAGAAAAAAACAGCCTGCATGTCAGCTTTGTGTCATTAACATCAACATTTCAACGTCTTAAAATTACATTACACCGGTTGCTGTTTTATTATTACACTTTTTATGTGTGTTTTTTTAGTAATAGTTTTCACAATGCGCCGCATGCCGTTAAAAATGGCCCCCAGGTCTTATTTGGACATCCCTGCCTCAATTGATATGGATAATATTAATATGTCCTCGAAGGAGGCAGATGCAGGAGACAGTTACATTTTTTCAAATTTTAAGTATACTAACACTGAAGGAAGGAGCTGAGGGCATATTTGAAAAGACGAAGCCAAATAACCAGGCAAGTGACTAACTAATATTCAGGGAAGAAGGACGTGGACTTAAGCGATGGTCCCTTCCGTGGTTAGAATGGAGAGAATGGGATAGGCAGCCTATGCTCCTCTTACTGTATGTTTCCAGAACTGCAGACAGAGCAGCCTACATCTGGAACATTCAGTCTAGTCATCTGTGATGTTGTCCAAGGCACAAAGCACTAAATCATTTTATGTGTGTGTGAAAGCTGCCAGACTCCAAAGCTCCATGTTAATCATATCCTTTCTAAAACCAGTCTCTCGGGTCTGCACACTATACTTTTAGCAGCGTCCCCACACTATTCTTGTTATCAGGATGTTAGACAAGATGATTGACCACTAACACTGGTATGCCTGTACAGTAAACACAAGCTAGTAGGCCAACACAAATGTTCATCTAGTTCAATTGCTTTGGTCTGCTGCAAGAAATAAATTGATGCTGTGTTGCACCCACCCATTCATATCTAAGAATAATTCACAGATTTAACTCAGTGATGCATTATCTTTTTGTCGAGTTTAGATCCTGTTTGGGTCGATATGTTATTGTCATGACTAATTATTTGGTGAACATCCAAGTGTAATTACAGCGCTGACCAACCCTAACTAACTGAACCAATGAGTAGATTGCACAACGATTCGATTTGATTCAGCTTAAAGGCTGCAGGCTCTTATTCAAACTCTGGCAACCATAGGGTACACAGGCATGGCATGGCTTATTCAGTCCCTCTAGGAATTTGCACCAATTCACGCAAAATCACCCAATCCCTGCACTTTATTACGTTCTTGCGCACTGATCCAACTACCGCAACTTAACCACAAATTTGACTCGGTCTGTTGCTCTGTCCCTGTATGCATCAGCATTTTGATGCAGATTCACTTCTTTGTTAACAACTCGGCGATTAAGACATGGCTGCAAAGTCACTTTTTTAATGTACCCTTCATTTAGTATGTTGTGATAGTAATAAAGATGTGGAGTTTGTGAACGGAATCTTAATGTTGCTCAATCCATCACACACCACAACATCACATCTGGAGATACTTAATATCTGTAAAACAGTTTCCTGAAGTTTTTGATGGAAATGTAATACATTATTTTGGCATTTTGTGCAACATTGTTGTAGAACACAAATAAAGTCATCACTTGACTAGCACTTTTCAACCACAAAAACCTGGACAATTAGGATACATACGACGGCGTGGCGCAGTTGGGAGAGTGGCCGTGCCAGCAACTTGAGGGTTCCTGGTTCAATCCCCACCTTCTACCAACCTCGTCACGTCCGTTGTGTCCTTGAACAAGACACTTCACCCTTGCTCCTGATGGGTCGTGGTTAGGGCCTTGCATGGCAGCTCCCGCCATCAGTGTGTGAATGTGTGTGTGAATGGGTGAATGTGGAAATAGTGTCAAGGCGCTTTGAGTACCTTGAAGGTAGAAAAGCGCTATACAAGTATAACCCATTTACATTTACCATTTATGATGACAACTGAAGCGGTCTCATCCAAATCTCTTGCAAGTAGCAAAATAAACAAGGTGAGTAACTTTTAAATGAAAGCAAAACTAGGCATTCTTGTTTTGCAAACGATGTGTACATGTCTGTGCATGGGAGATAGTGTACAATTATTGTGCAGTGTTAAAATGTTTTAACCAAATTTGTCATATGAACTGCCTTTACAGTAAAACATTGATAACAGATTGGTAAAATCGTACGCGGATGCAAAATCATTTTTTAAAACAATAGTACCGAAACATTGCAACTTTTGGTGCAATGTTTGAAAAAGTAATTCATTTGAATTGTTCAAAATAGTGAGCTGTAGCAGTGGTGTCCAAACTTTTCCACCAAGGGCAGCGTACTGAAAAGACAATGTATGATATTATTTTTGTTCCAGGAAAAAAAGAAATTACATATATATATATATATATATATATATATATATATATATATATATATATATATATATATATATATATATATATATATATATATATATATATATATATATATATATATATATATATATATACATACATACATACATATATATAGATATGAAGACAAAACTTTGTGTCAGCTTTGTGTCATTTCATTGGTGACATTATAAGCTCTATGAAATACTGATATTAGAGTCTTGAGTGTTGGTTAAGACTGATATAAATCCGGTACGTTATCAGCACACATTCTTTTACTATTTTGTAGTGTGGAATGTTAGAAAAGAGAACAATGATAAGTATGAAAACAACTAACCTATTTATTATTAACCGTTTGGAATGGACTTATGCTGCCTTTAAGTTGAAGTGGAGTGGTAATTATTTTTTGGGCAACACCCAGTGGCCACAATATTTATTAAGCCCACGACGCAGTAAATTGAGTGATGGGGACATATTTGTTACTGAATATTTTCTAACACGCCTCTGATATCCATTATTAATATTGGATTGAGACACACCTAGGTATTGGTATCAAAATGTCATTTTTTTCTCAATACATAATGGGTCTGATCTACAAAGATCCAAATACCAAGTGCCAAATAGCGTGTGCAAACTATACAATAATGTGTACTATTAGTGGCCGTGTTGCATATGATCTACTTAGGTGCAAAAGTGGCATGGACTGCCCTATTTAAATGAGGTTTTTGCTTGTACTATAGACATTATCTGCCCATGAAAACACTCGTTTCCCTCATCCAGCAGCAACAAAATAAAAAACATAACTGTACCGGTTTGTACGCAGTTTTCAGTCGTACTAAATAAAGACGCAAAATAGCACCCGCAGAAGAGTTTTAGTCTTGATAAATCACAGTGCTAAATTATTACATTTGCATCTCTTCCTCCCAGTATTGGGGACGTCCTGATAATCAGCAAATATTCTGCAAATTCATGAAGACAGACACGCTAAATGGATTCATCTCCTTATTTTGTTTACTTAAGAGATGTTATCCTCTGAGTACAAGCTTAGTAAATCAGCATTGCATGCACTATCAACTTTGTACCTGTTTCGGTACACAAAAACCTTTAGTAGATCAGGCCCTAAGTCTTTTAGCTCTTTTTTGTTATATTTTTATTTAGTCATGCAGCAGCCCACAAATGCCCCCAGGGCCACACTTTGGACACCCTTGATCTACAGAGAAGAATATTTACAAAGTAAATAAATAATATTACAAACTATTTTGTGAGGAATTTAGATTTAGAGAAAATTAAATGTCATGTGTTTGAGAGGCACCAAGTCAGAGCCATTACTTTTAGATGTCCATTACTTAAAGGGGAACTGCACTTTTTTACGAATTTTGCCTATTGTTTACAAACATTTTGAGGGACAAGAACATGTCTTTTTCTTTTAGGATTTTAAATATAATAAAAACGCTTGGAAGATGCAGCTAATGGGAGTCACCGTTATAGCCTTCAATGCCCTCTAAAACAATTTTCAAACCGTAAATCAACTTTTTATATACACAGTGCAAGTCTATATATAATGTAGTAACACACATGTTTATAACAATATGTAATATGTACAGTACTTACCTTAATTTGGTCATTTCAAGCAATACCGGGACTTCTTTCCCCAGCGCATTTATTTCCGTTTCCATAGCAGCGCAATTCCGACTTCCGGCAACAAAAGTGTTTTCTTAATAATGGCAGGCACGGTAACAACCAACGAAGATGACTATTTTTTGACAAATGAGGATTCAGAACCTTATCTTTTTGAAGCTGAATATACAGAGGATGAATTACTGCTTCTAGAAGCCAGCACGAAGAAGGGGTGAGACGTAGGAGCAGATGGAAGCCGAGAAAGAAAGTGATTTGAAGCTGCAAAATATAAAACTTGAAGCCAAGCTATTTCGACAAATGGAGTGCTTACCCAAATAAACTAAGAAAAATGTCCCTGGCCAGCGAGACATAACGCACAACTGTCCATTGAGAGAATCACACCTTATTATTTATCATGATACAAGCAATACGTCGTGTGAGTTATTACAACTACAGTACATACGCTGTCTGGCTTGCTGTGTACAAACAAAACATGAAATGTGTGCTAATACTTTACAGATACTCTAATATGACCGTTATATTTTTTAGTACAGATTGGTGTACAATCGCCTAGTGTTGTGCATTACAAACTCAAACACATTTTGTGCTGGCGGAGAAGCTAGCTTATCTATAAATACTCTTATGAATACCCTTGAAAACACCCCAAACACCTCCTTTAAGATTTTATACACATGCTGTAAGTATATATGTAATGTAGTAACGGACTCATTCATATTAACATTTAATATTTACGTATTTTGATCATTTTAAGCATACGCGGCACATTAATTTCAAAAACGCATCACAACGTTCGCTTTTTTCCCCCATTACATCACTGATGACCACTCACTGCAGACTTCATGAGAGCCAACAAACATGGTAAAACATCACTTACTGTACAAGTTGTGCTGTCATTAAGATGCCGACTGACAGAATCTTGTTATTGTCCCGTTTAGATGAAGAATGATTCAGAATCCTCGCGAAGAAAATGGTGGTGAAACCAAGTGTCTTTTTGTGTCGTTCTCGACATTTCGGGGTCTAAATTTGATGTCAAAGTTTACCAGTATGTTGGATTACATCCTCATCCTTCTACTATCCAGGTGAGAGGCATGATTTATGATCTCCAATAAACTTCCTTCCATGAGCAGGGAAGGGAGGAAACAGCTGATTACTCAATGATGTAAACATAGGCACACACGCTAGTGATCACGGCGTCGCTATAAATAGTTAGTCTTCATTGGCACTTACAATAAAAATATCAATTAGCACTTACAACAACAATATCACTAATACTTGGTTAATATACAAGTCACAAAATGTAAATAAAGTATTGTTGGCACGTTTTGGATGTTTTCTTATTGGTTTTTATGGGGGGACTAGAGCAGTGGTCCCCAACCTTTTTGTAACTGCGGACCGGTCAACGCTTGAAAAATTGTCATAAAAAAATACAATCATGCGTGCTTACGGACTGTATCCCTGCAGACTGTATTGATCTATATTGATATATAATGTAGGAACCTTGTTACCATCTACACCACTCTCATCAGGCCGTGTCTGGAATATAGCTCAGTGCTCTTAGTGGGCTGCTCCAAAAAACAACAGGCAGAGCTAGAGCGAGTCCAGAAACGTGCCTGTAAACTCATTACGAGGAGAGCTGGAAACATCTCACAACCCCTACCATCACTCCAGACCAGGAGAGAGGAGGCTGCAGTGAAGCTGGTCAGGGATATGCATGATGAGCAACACCCTCTGCATGACCTGCTACCTCCAACACGAGGCAGCCGCACTGCCAGGACATTGAGGAACCAACATAAGCTGGCTGAACCCGAGCCCAAAGCCAAGACAAAGACTTAAAAACTCTACCCTCCATACTGCAATTAAACTGTATAATAATACTATCTAATTAAATAAGTAATACAGTCATATACCAGAATGCTAATAGTTTCCATGCTGCTGTTGCCCTGAAAATGAAAATGTTTTTTTTATATAAAATACTGTCTGTTCTTTTAATTTTTTTTATCTTTGTTTGTTTAATATTCATTGTAAAGTTCAGCTGTTTTTTCAGTGGGGCCTTGGCTCCACTGCAAGCATGAATAAATAAAGTCAAGTCAAAAACCAGAAATATTAATAACAGAAAAAAACAACCCTTTTGTGCGAATGAGTGTGAATGAGAAAGGGAGGTTTTATGGGTTGGTGCACTAACTGTAAGTGTATCTTGTGTTTTTTATGTTGATTTAATTAAAAAAAAAAAAAGAAAAAGAAAAATTATTATTTTTTAATTTTTTCAAATTTCTTGTGCGGTACCAATCGATCAATGGACCGGTGGTTGGGGACCACTGGACTAGAGGACCTCCCATTGACTCTGCTGTAAGCAGACTTTTATTTACGTTTTTTACGAGTTAGAATGCATTAAAAAAAATACATCTGACGTCATGTCTTTCATAATGATTGTGAACAATAGGCAAAAGTCCCAAAAAAAGTGAAGTTTCCCTTTAAATTAAAGTGTCAGTCAATCATGCGCAGCATAGGCCTAACGGGGTTGTGCAGTGAAATTACATCACTACATGAAATCGTATTCAACGCCTGGTGTGTCAACTGATGTCTGTAATACCCAAAAATCACTATGTAGTCATTATGTTTACAGTTGCAGATGAAGCTAAATGAGAAAAAGTAAAAGGTAATATTTTACCAAGTCCTGCACCAATGAGTCAAAGGTATTTGGGTCAGTGCTTGTATTTGTGTGTTTATGACCTGACTTTACAGGACCTGACGTAGCTGAATAAATCTTAGGGATGTACAGCCCATGTTCCCCAATGGCAGCATGTCTGATTTCATCATTTCCAGCCATGGCTTAAGTCTCCTCCTGTTAGGTTCCCTTTAGCTTACCCCCCTAACACACATACAAACACTATCTATGCAACTGTATCATTCTTACAAGTAAAATGTTACACCTAAGAATGTTGGTCCTTAGATCCTCAGCAGCACAGACCCAACTGTGACAGACGTGTCTTAAGCTCCATTTAAGGTGGATATGAGTCAAAGCACCACCTATCACATTGAAGGGTTCAAGTCCCATATGTCAGGGTCGACACACCCAGCGATTTTGCCTGTTTTCCCTCCAACTGCTGTTACATTTCTCAGGCTCATTCACAAAAGAACTCATTTTAGTTTTCACAAATGTAGACTTACCCATCTTAAAAGGTTAACCGCTTTTTGAGCCAATATTGAAATAAAACATGTCTGGCTTACATTCAAAAATAAATTGGCACAATCAGAGTGAGTCACACCTAGGAAGGGTTCACATGCTGAGTGTGTTGCACAATAGATGGCAGTTTGTGAGTCTGGGAAAATGCAGGAAAAAAGTCCACAAACAAGACATTTGTACTTGTTTTGCAGCATTGTCTCCATGCTGTCTTTCATACTGGAAGCACATAATCTAACAATTGATATCATTAAATCAATACAGCAAATGATGGGAAATTGTGTGCATTGCACTAAAAGACATCATAAAAACTAACAGTACAAGTCATTTTTCATTCCAAGCTTTAAAAAAGAAATGTTGCAGGTACATAAATGAAGATATAGAAGGATACAGCAAAGGCCTGTTTTGCATATTCCAGACATGCTGGCAGCAATATCATAGAACTATAAGTCCGCTACAAACCAATTGCCTCCATGATTTAGTGATGTGTCAGTGCGCCCCTGTTCTTCAAAGGGACTGTACGCTGTCAGAATAATACACCAGAACTCATTAGATATTGTTTGGCACTGTTGTGCTGATCATCTGAGTCCTCCAGCAATGTACCCGCATTTTACAATTTGAGCTGATTACTAGCTGGGGCTCTGTAAAGAAAGACATTTATTTAAATTTCTCTAACGCCCGCAGCTCTTATTATTTACTAGTGTACACTCTAAAATTGTTGTTATGTTTTTTGTATGGCCATGACCATTTAAGGGTCCAATATTTTGTGTACTCTGTCAGAGAAAATGGACAGACGTCATGTTGTTGTAATGTCCTCAACTTTATCAGCTCTGATCTGTCTGTTCATGTTTCATCAGTAAGAACACAAAAGTGGAAACACTCCACTTTGTTATAAAAAAATAAAAAATAAAATAAATGCTGGATCTTCTGTTGCAATTCTGAAGTGGCAATTCTACAGGATCTTAGTACAAAAGAGGCTATAGACGCTGACTTTCTGGCTTACTTCTGCAACAAATATGGTGGCCATGAAGGTTAAAAAAGCTAACATTTTGGCAAAGCCTTTTATCGAAAAGCTAAACTTGTCGCAGATTTGAGTTTTGAGCAAAAGTCAATACGTAAATTAAATTGCCAGACCCCACTATGTTGAGTTTGGCTCCACCGTTCCTGACACAGTGGTTAAATTAATTGATTTTGAAGTTTAAAAAAAAAAAAAAAATTTTAAGTGGTACCCTAAATTTGATGTTTTGAGATAAGAACTGTCTCTCAGCTAATTGTTATGCTTTAACTTACATGCATCCCTGCATTAAGTTGGCGTAGCAAATGTCACAGTGAACCCCGTAAGATCCGCCCAAAACAACTGGTCTTATTCGTTAGCATTAGCTTATAGCTCCAGATTGACATAATTTTGTTTTCTAAGCATGGGAAGGAATAAAGTGAGTGTGAGGGCCAGTACTGAGAATAAGAAGTGGATTATATTAATTAAAGAAAGAAATCATTAAAAACATGGTGGCCAACGTGGTGAAGCCATTCGAGCATATCCCTGCTTGTCTGCAACATACTGAAAAAGAATAAGCCTAACGCCAGCCAAGAATGTTAAAATAATATCTAAACGACTAACATTCGTCCATGAAAGTATTGAGAAGCTGCTGATGATGTGTTTGACAGAGAAGCAGCTGGAAGGAGATACCATAGAAGTCGACTTTTCAAGGTAAATGCTGTACACTATTATTATATTATTTTATAAAACTATTGTAGTTATTAGTAGTACATTCTATTGTGTTGTTTTTATACAATATTTATTATCTTAAAGTTGGATTTTCTTTTTAAAAGGTATGTTACCTGTTAAAATTATGCTGTTTTGGAGTGGGGGCAAACTCCAATAGATTTCAATTAATTTTAATGGGAGATGTTGATTTCAGGTACAAGTTTTTGAGTTAAGAGCTCCGTCACAGAACTAAATAAGCTCAAAAATTGAAGTACAATGGCCTCCACAATTTTATGAACATTAAGTAGATTTTCTTAGGAATATCAAATTAGAATATTGCAGACAAGTACATGTATTTTAATTGTAAACTACTGGTGTCAACCTTTTAACTGATGTTTATTGATCCTATAACAGTATTGATACAAACTTGTGCTGTCAAATTATTATTTTTAATCAAATTGTTATTTTTTATCAAATTACACACTTTTGAATTGTGATTAATCATGATTATTTACAGTAACTTACTTGCTTGTAAAACTTAAATCAACTTAAAAGTACCTCAATATTTTTAAATAAATGCAATTTTATATTGAGAATGTCACAAACTTTTTTTTTTTTTAAACGTTTTACTAAATATACATAATTGGTAACACTTATATATTAAGTCTCATCTGTGTGTACAGTATTTTGAAGCAAAACTTGTCACAAAGCACACAAGTCGGAGTCTCCTCACTCAAATTTGCACTGATGTATGCAGTGACCTGATCCCTGACCGTATAACAACCCACACCCCCTTTCAGGTAACCAGCTGCAGTTAAAGCAGGAGCATGTGGGGTCGAAATATAACGGGTTATTAATTTGCATTGATAGATGATTAATGCGATATTGCGTTGAATTGTTAAATTTAACGGCCCCAATAAAAGCATTTCATTGTATTCTAAAATGAAAAATATTAAAAGAACATTAAGGTTTATTTCCTTAACTTATTCCTCTATTATGGTGTTGGCCTGGTAGTATCAATAATGTCACAGTAGCACAAGATTTCTCTTGTTGTGGTAAATAAAACAATACTCACGGTGCAGAGTGATAGAAATGTTGATGGTGCGAATGTCGGTGACTGTCCTGAGGTCAGGGATACTGGCACATTTCAGCTGCGTGGTTGCGGGTGTTTCACCCACATTGATCCAGCAGACGGTCTCCTTGGCATAGATGAAGTCCATTGCCATGGTCTGCTTGGTGCCAATGGAAGGCAGTCTGGACGTGGAGCCGCTCAGGGAGGTACAGCGGATGTCGTGGAGGTTTGCAATCAGCAACATGGGAAGACGATCTACTGGCTCTGTCGATGGTAAGAAGAAGGGACAATGCAGCAAATGTTGGACATAGAGAAAGGAGTTGCTGTTTTTGTGCTCTCACCATTTTTGGCTTTGCAGGAACGATTGTCTGGCTGCAGCAGATAGCCCTCCACACAGCTGCAGGTGTAGGAGCCCTCAGCGTTCTTACATGTCTGACTACATGTCCCATACACGCTACACTCATTGAAATCTACCAGGAGAGAGATATGACGGTACATTAGTGAGAAACACAGTGCTTACATGTGTTTGGCATGTATCCAAAATGTCTGCTCACCTTTGCATGTTTTTCCATCTGCAGCCACCTCAAAGCCATTGCCACAGTAGCACTTGGGTCCTTCGTGAGTCACAGCACACTGAAACTGGCACCCATGCGAGGCGCAGGCCGGAGCGCTCTCTACAACATAACACATAAAGTACATTAAACACTGAAATATTTAACATTAAGGGCAGAATATCCTAAATGCCTTTTAGGTAATTGCTTTATTTCTTTTGAAAGTGATTAATCCCAGCCACACCATCATATCCTGTCAAATCTCCTCTGGTGGATTATATTGAAATGTGGATGTGAGATGTGTATGCTTATTCAAGGATGAAGGTGATTTAAATGTGCACATTAACTCGAGGACGCACAATGAAAGAGGCGTGTTTTTTATTGGGGAAGCTTGAGTAACGTAAGGGGGTCCACGATACTTTGAGGTGATTGATGCTTATTATAAATTAAAAAACAAATGAAAATGAAAATCACAACAAATGAAAATCCACCCAGAAGGGGCCTGTAAACAGCCCTGGGTGGGTCTAAACTTAATGTTTAGAAAAACATCACAGAAAGCCAGAGATTAACTGGTGGAGGAAATTGGAGAATGTGAAGTTGGTGAAGGATGGACGATATTCATTTATTTGTCCTTTTCTAATTATCATTTTCCTTTTAAATTACAAGCATGTGTAAGATCTTCTTAATTATTCATATAGGCAAACACAATCCAGATACTAAAATATATGGACATGAGATTTCACATAAATTTATGCTGGAGTGAAAGTGCAAAATTTAAATGTTACAGAAAGTCAGTTCATGCAAATATGTTGTCTTTCAGCATGACTGACAGAGAAGCAAAAAATAACACTACTACGCATATTAATATTAGCAGCAGGAATAGTTGAGATGGTCATCATAATCACAATGTTGGAATTTAAAGGTGTGTAAAATGCTGTTTTTGTTTCTGCATCACCAAATTAAAAGACTGACAAATGAAATGTTTGTCTTTGGACGATTCAGACCTTGCAACACATCAAACTATTCGGGCTCCAATACTATGGAATGCCCTCCCGGTAAAAGTTAGAGATGCTACCTCAGTAGAAGCATTTAAGTCTCATCTTAAAACTCATTTGTATACTCTAGCCTTTAAATAGACTCCCTTTTTAGACCAGTTGATCTGCCGTTTCTTTTCTTTTCTTTTCTACTCTGCTCCCAACCCGGGGTGGACCGCTAGCCTGTGCATTGGATGGGGACATCTCTACGCTGCTGACCCGTCTCCGCTCGGGATGGTTCCTGCTGGCCCCACTATGGACTGGACTTTCGCTGATGTGTTGGACTTTCACAATATTATGTCAGACCCACTCGACATCCATTGCTTTCGGTCCCCCCTAGAGGAGGGGGGTGGGGGGGGGGGGTTACCCACATATGCGGTCCTCTCCAAGGTTTCTCATAGTCATTCACATTGACGTCCCACTGGGGTGAGTTTTCCTTGCCCGTATGTGGGCTCTGTACCGAGGATGTCGTTGTGGCTTGTACAGCCCTTTGAGACACTTGTGATTTAGGGCTATATAAATAAACATTGGTTGATTGATTGATTGAAACTTTGGCAATGATTAGTTTACCCACATGCCCAAACAAACAAGCAAGAAAATCCATACATGCATAATTAGCATAATTAAATGCACTCCCATGTGAAAGCGGATACAGCTCCTAATAGCCATACTAGTACGGGTTGAGAAGGATTAGGCCAAGTAAGGGTCTTTCGTTATGTAAAGCCAGTAGCACACTGGGCCACAATGGCCCTTTTGTTGCGACCCCACTGAAAAGAAGAGTCCCCCGGCAAAATGTGTGGCCCATATCGAATCCATTCACCGGGTCTCACACTGTGAAAGACCACTGGCAAGTGGAGGGCTAAAGCGCCTCAAAAGAGGCTGCCATTTTTGTTCCATTTTGCACCTGTGTATGTCACAGTATGAACACTGCTGGATTCTATCAGTGGTGACACTACTATTTGAAATTGCATTGTAAAAAAACAAACAACAAAAAACTAAGGAAATAATGGAATTTTTTAAAATAGTGTTTTATATCTGTATTGCTCTGAATCAGATTGTAAACTTTACTGAAGAGAGGTGTTTGCCCTCTTTTTATCAAAAGGTATTATTTTTGCTAGACTTTTTCTGATATTGAGCCACTCAAAAGAAATGAGCACTGGCATCCAGTTTTAATAGCATAGTAATTTTAAAAGGCCAATCAATATGTAACATTTATTAAAGGGGACCCATGATGATTTTAATCTACATTTTACACTTCCTTCCACCCACTCAAAAAGTATCATACTCTATCTTCTGAGCATGTTCACTGTTAAATATATACCTTGCAGACAAACATCACCGTTATTTATTTTTAAAGCCACAGTTGAAAATAAATTTCATAAACAATTTATAGATTACCCGGTCACAACGTTAGGGACAACTGCCCACTGGGATCAATACATAACCGCATAATAAAAGCTAGAATGTATTTCTCTAATTGCATGCCACAATTAGATACAAATAATACTCTATTCTACATTTTTATAAACCAAGTTGTATTGTTGCAATGTCGCTGTCTTTTTCGTTGAAGTTTAGTGGCTAATCCAACTTGTACTTACTGGTCCATGTTGACGAAAGAGTCCCGTGTAAAAATGTTGTTGTCAAATAAACACGGAAATATTTAATGTATGTGTATGTATATGTAATGTAATAACGAGAAGAAAGAACACTGGGTGTTTCACGTTTCGGCACAAGAGAGCAGAGCAGAGAGGAGGGGCCTGGCAGAAAGCCTGTACTAGAAATACCCACATTAGTACATCAGTCAATCTGCGATATCACAAATGGCACAATGTTAAAAAATTTAAAAAAACAGCGTTTGAAGGCATTAAAAACTGAACTTGATGATTTGATGTTTTTACATTGTTTAACACAACTATCCAACACTGTAACATTTATAAGTCAGAAAAGAGCAATATCCTCAATAAAAAGGCTAATCAGGAAAATTCTATTGGTCAAACCATGTCTAGTTTTTACCAATGAATGTGAAATGAGAATGACTGGAGGCAGGAGAAGGAAAAGTAAAAAGTGTGGCCTAGACGCTGGGTTCTTAACTTTTTGACCTCGGCATCTACCTTTTCTACTACAGCGGAACCCGGGGCCCACTCAAATACATCAGAAATATACATTCATCATAATAAATATTATCAAGGCTTAGGTCAGGCTGGTTCGAAAAATAAATACTAATCAAATATCCTGCAAAAGAAATGGAACATAAAAACTGATGAAAAATAAATTCACATACAATTACGCAGTGCTAAAATAAGTTGGTTCTAATTAAATTCATAATAAATAACAATATATATGTTTCTTAAATAAACTTTCAATAAACTTTAAGTACAAATGAAAATACAGCTTTACCACTTTAGTCATATGTTTTGTGCTTGAACTTCTCTATAACTTTAGCTCCAGACTTACTCTGTTTGTTTGATACTTTCATTACTGTTACTGTATTACAAATGAGTACCGCTGCAGTCCATACTGACCACAGTTGAGGAACTTTTTTTTTTGGCGGGCCTTTCACGGCCCAACAATGGGCCCTGGCCCTTTGGTTAAGAAACACTAGCCTAGAGGACTTGAAAATAGTAGGTGGGTTAGGACATTCCTCCTCCTAGCAAACAGCAGCAGCAGATGTTTGACCAGAAGTTAATGGACGAAGCAAACCAAAATACACAAAGGCAGAGAGGAGGCCTTAAATCCTAAACAAGCGTGCCAATCCTATTGATCCCGTTACTGCAAGGATGGCAACCCCAATTTCAATAATTAGAAGCACTGCAAGTGCGAAAGTGCTGAAGGCGACTGACATTTTCCAGTTTCCTTTCATTTGCGTTAATCGCAGAGAAATCTCATCTACGAAAAAAAAGATAATTTGACATGTGTTTAATTGTATTTCTGGACTGTACAAGTCAATAGTCCAAGAAAAAAAAAGAAAGAAAAAAAAAAAACCTACGGCTGCGCAATATAGACCATATATAGGATATAAATGATACAATCTTGACCAACGATTGAGCTGTTAATACTACCGTTACGTAGTGATAATGACTATTGATGGCACATTGTAGTTGTGTCCCGCAAATCTGATGGGGACATGCGAACAACAATGTAGCATCCTTGCTAGCAAGCTATCGGCTAATGTCCCTCTACAGTGCAACTTCCAAATGATTAATCTTCACCTCCATGGCTGCAAATGAACTGTGTTTGTTACACGTACAATTATCACTGGAAGACTAGAGGACAAGGGATAGCTGAACATGATATACCAACCACTGGAGGATACAAAAATGCATACCTAAGCACTCAGCTTGAGCTCTTGAAATAGGGATGGGCCGATCAGTTAACATATAAAGTATAATATATTGTTGATATTACAGTGATACATCAATATTTGGGGGCGTGGTTTTTTACAGCTAGAATTCACCAACCCGAGTATTTCATATACATTTTATATATATATATATGTGTGTATGTATGTATGAAATACTTGACTATCAGTGAATTCTAGCTATATATATATATATATATTTATTTATTTATTTATTTAATTTACATAAAAGAAATACTTTAATTTCAGTGTTCCGGTGGCTATCCATTAGATGGCAGTATTGTCCTGTCTAACTTCTCCGTTCCTGATGAGTATATCATTTCGGCCACCGTGTTCAATGGAGAAGTCTGTTCTACATATTTACAGGCCACATACACCTTCCCCTTCGAACTGTCCTGGATGAACTGAAATTCTTGTTTCCATTCATTTGAATTCGTTAGGCAAGCTGTTTATATTGTGGGAAAGCGGACGTGAGAACAGGCTGTCCCCACTCAGTCTGAGGTCCGCATTGAGCTGGAGGGGGCGTGGCCTCCAGCTCCGGCTGAATACCGGGTGTTTGTCGGGAGAAAATCTCTGCCAGGAGGTTGTCGGGAGAGGCGCTGAATACCGGGATTCTCCCGCTAAAAACGGGAGGGTTGGCAAGTATGGTTATAAGTTATATTATCATTTATATGCCAAATAATATATCCATCATTACCGAAAGGGACAAGCTGTAGAAAATGGATGGATGGATATCGCAAGAGGCTGCAAAATGTATTGCGATATAAATTTTAGGCCTTATCGTCCATCCCTAATGAGCTGTATGTGTTCCTGCTTTAGCATATCAACATGATGACATACTGACTTAAAGCATGTCATTTGAAGAGCTAAACCCTCTAAAAGACAAATTCCCTTTCGGCGTTCACAAGACAATGGTACAGATGTGAGGCCACGGTCACCTTGAACTTTCACCATCAAAATAATTTGCGCCAAGTTAGCGTAAATTCCCTTCCTCTGGAGTTCCTAAGATAACTCCTCTGCAAGAGTGGAATCAGGTGAAAACGAGGCTGCGACGAGGATGAAAGCTAAAATATCAGGCATGTTTGATGTTTGAGAAGTACAGAACATGTTTTAGACATGTTGCGAGCTATATAAGACTACTGACATGTATATTAGCAACATTTGTCTCCTAATGGGGGTTTTCCGTTTTCCTCTGTTTGACATCTCTGCCAGAAAGAGGACAGCATGGAAAGAAAGATGACTAACTGCATTATTTATATCAACCAAAGACACAGAAATAAGGAACATGATGCGCTAATCACTAAATGAGAATGAATGCAAATATAAACATTATTAATGGGGCTGTCAAAGTTCATGTTTGAATTCATGTGATTAATAACAAAAAATATTCGCAATAATCACGTACAGGAGGGAAGGAATTCATATGGCCCCATTCCTGGGTGGCTCTAGCGTGAGAGGAAGGTAGGGGGTTAATCATTTTGCAAGGCAGTCTGCTTAAAATGATGGAAAGCGCCACTCTACATAGCAACTGGCGTTGTGGTCAAAGTTGGAATTGCCACAAAGCACATTTTAAGATATTCAACACTCTACTGCAGTCTGGTGTTTAAAATGGATGGTGCACCCTTCCTAATTCGTCATGTTTCATGTGTCAGGTAAACCGCGACGAATGGGGCCATATGACTCCCCTTCCTACTGTATAAACGCAGAGTAATCGGGCAATTTGTTTTGACTGTGCATGCTGTTACCTGAAAGGCGGCGCACGTTGTTATACAGTCAGTGATCAGGTCAATGCACACGTCAGTGCAAAGAGGAGTGAGGACACTGCGGCTCGTGTGCTCAGTGGCAAACTTTACTTCAAAATACCCAACTGTACTTTAGATTAGGGCTGCAACTAACGATAAATTTGATAATCGATTAATCTGTCGATTATTACTTCGATTGATCGATTAATAATCGGACTAAGGAGACAAACTACATTTCTATCCTTTCCAGTATTTTATTGGAAAAAAAACAGCATACTGGCGCCATGTTCTTTCAACTTGCCAAATAAAACAAGGAAAATGTTACAAAAATGCACACTTTTGACCCCCTGCTATAGATAATAAAAAATTAAATCTGATAAATCTATCGATAAAAAGCAGAGCCTGACGACACAAGCGCGTTTATCACAACTCTCTCGTTCTCTCTGTCTCTCCCCCTCCCTCACAATGCTGCTGCGCGCACAATTTGTTTTGTTTTTAACCTTCTTAACCCTGAACGTACATTGAAAATACACGCAACCCTAACTCAAAACGCCGGACATTTGAGCAGGGCCGGCCCGTGGCTTAGGCCGTATAGACAAATGCTAAGGGCGCCGTCCATCAGGGGGCGCCATGCCAGTGGCACAAATGTTGGAGAAAAAAAAAAAGAAAAAAAAAAAGGTTGGTACTATTATTTCTAAATACAAAAAATAATCCCACGTTAATTAAAATGCAAAGTAAAGCCTATTTAATAGAAATATTATTTGTTACAACATTAAGCCCCCCCCCCCCACCCCCCGCACGGTGCGCCCCCTCCCTTCCCGTACCATGACTGTTTATGGACGTCACCGCATCAAAAAATCAACACAAGATGTCAAAACGGCCAAAACTGTCAAGTGCCCAGGGAAGAAAAAAGAGAAAAGAAGAGGAGGAGAAACGAGAAAAAGACAGAGGTAGCAGGGAGGTAACGTTAGCCTACATGAAATTATTTGTCTGTTACAGAATGTGATAGTAACCTGGCTTTTTAGCATTAAGCTAATGTTACATGATTCGGCAATTGCTAATCAATAAATAGCTAGTTCTGTTTTAACGTCGGGTTAATATTGTGGAGGGGGCTAAATTGTTATGGAAAATAATAATGTAACGTTAGGTAATTACAGTACTCCCACCTTACATTCCTCAGGGACATTTGTATTAGATCTTTTAAGCAGGTGTTTTCTGTTTACATTGTTATTGCCTTCTGGTTAGCTAATGTTTGCCCTGCAGGTAATAGTCACTTTCCCCCCCCTTTATATATTAGGTATAGTTGTAAGCCTAGTTGTTAAAGTGCACATCATTAATGTTAATTAAGCAATATCCCATGAGAGGGAATGCTGTTTTTTAATTTGAGCACTGCTGTGATCCGGTTAAAGATAATCATAACATAACATTCTCATATAATATGTTAATTTGCTTTCTTTAAGTAAAAAAAAAAGGTCAAAGACAAAGCTATTCGGTTTCTTGTGAGTATGTACACTTCACTGCCGATGTGGGGGGGCGCCACCTAAAATCTTGCCTAGGGCGCCAGATTGGTTAGGGCCAGGCCTGCATTTGAGGCATTTAAGAAACACCGCCCAGACAGCCTAGCAAAAGAGGACATGTCCGGGCTAGGATAGACTGACCATATACGTCCTCTTTTCACCGGACATGTCCTCTTTTGCAGAGCTGTCAGGGCGGAGTTTCTTAAATGCCTCAAATGTCTGGCATTTTGAGTATTGTTTACACAACGTACAATACGCTACTTAATATGTCCGTGTGGAAACTCGTTCGGTACACCTCCGCACCGAACCGAAACCCCTGTTCGATACAAATACACGTACCGTTACACCCCTATTATTTTGATTATTGTTTCTCAGCTGTTTGTAAATGTTGCAGTTTATAAATAAATGTTAAAAAAAAAAGAAAAGAAAAAGAAAACGTAGCCTCAGCACGTGCGCATAGCATAGATCCAACGAATCGATGACTAAATGAATCGCCAACTATTTTTATAATCGATTTGAATCGATTTAATTGATTAGTTGTTGCAGCCCTACTTTGGATACAACTGTTAGTATTCTGACGCGCATTCTAGTAAAATAAATTCCTGTATGACATTCTGACAGTAAAATTTCATTAGTGTCAAAATATATGGGGCCTTTTTTAAAGTTGATTTAAATTATACACGCAAGTAATTAACTGCGGATAATCAAAATGAAAAAGTGTGATTAATCTGAAGAATTTTAATTGTTTGACAACTCAAATTAATAGACAAAGACAGAAGCAGCCCCCCACAGTAACAATTCCGGCATTTACAATATGAATGTTTGTTATGAGGGATAGCAATATTAGATATAGGTATATATCTATTCCTAATAAAAATTTAAATACAAATGAATTAATTCCCATTCTAATCCAGAGTATGTAACTAAAGTCGTTATGTAAACATGCTTTTCAACTGTGTGACATCGGAAAGATGGTTATTCCCAGGACATTCCTACCTTTGTACCTTAACTGTCTGAAAACGAGTCTGCACATGTCCGCCGCACTCTACCTGCAGAAAACTGCTGTCTTCCTGCAGCGACACTTCTGACTGTACAATACGTTTTAAAGCAGTGCTTGTCAACTGGTTTGGCGGCGGGATACACCATTGACCCTAAATGACAAGCAGCAACCCAAATTGGTCATCACAACACACAGACGGAAATATTTTAAGAATGTATTTTTAAATGACTTTGATGATTATAGTTTACAGTTAATAAACACAAATTCAGTATCTTGTAAAATTTTGAAAATGGTGAAAAAGTTCAATATTTTAACAAGTGGTTCATACTTTTTTTCATACAAATTAACCAAGTAAGCACAGCAAACAAACGATGTGTAATTGGGAATCTGTTCCGATCGTTAACTTAAAGAGCCGGTTAAATGACTCGACTGGGTTGCGTATGCATCATTCCATGAAATCGAGTGCCGAAACAAGGAATCTCTCTTCAGAATAAGCCACCATGGATCCAAAGAAACTAGCACTTTGACAAAGAAGGTGAGGAACTCTATTGAATTCAAGAAGGATCTAGTAGCAAAGTACAAAAGTACCTCTTCACTCTCCCCCACCCTCTGCTCACCTTCTCCGCCAACAAGAGTCTTCACTAAAATTAAAATTGTTATTAAATGTTAATTTTCTGTCTAGTTCATCATGTACATGTTTTTTTGCATTTGTTTTCGTCATTAAAAGCTGCAATTATTGTCCAAAAAAAATGTTTTGTGTCTTATAGTTTTCAGTGTCTGGACCTGATTTATTGGATTTGGATTATTTCTTACGGGAAAAATTGCTTTGGTTTTCTTACGATTTGGTCTTCATCTGCCTTTTTGGAACAGAAACCAAAGTACTACTGCACTCTAAAGTCTCATAAAAGGTCCTCCCAGAACAGCATAAACGTTAATAGCCACAAAGAGGGACTAACTACTGTACATTATTTTCCATTTTTAGGTCATTTTAGTATGAAGACAAAAAAACGATTATGTGAGAATAAAAATATCGATGTAGTCCCTCTAGTATCGATCATATATTGTTACTTCCCTTGGTATCGAACTGCCCTCCTTTAACGTGTTGTTTGCGCCTGGTTGCAATACACTATCGTAGCACAACAGTCAAACAAATTTGGCACAATAAAAGGGTGGCATCCCAAATGTTGTACAATACATATTAATAATTATGTTATTCAAGATGACACAAACATTGATTTGTCTGAAAGGCTAATAGTTGTAGTCTATCAAACGTAACGATCTCTGCTATTATATATATGACCGTATAGGGCAAAACCCTCACTTTTGGTGCTGCTGTACATTTAAAACCATGTCTACATTAAGCCAGATAACTCATTAAACCAGGGGTCCCCAAACTACGGCCCGCGGGCCGGATCCGGCCCCCCAGCATCCAAAATCCGACACAGGAAGTCCCAAGTTAATTTTTTTTTTTTTTTTTAATCTTTCCTTTCTAATCCATTTTTTACCGCTTGTTACTCTTGGTGTCTCCTAGTCGCTCAGGCAAATCATATTGTCTAAAAATGAATTTTCCCATCGATAACGTGACAATGTTAAATGTTGATGAACATCAATGTTAATTGATGTTAAATGACAAAATTGATTATAAAGACAATGTATATATATATATATATATATATATATATATATATATATATATATATATATATATATATATATATATATATATATATATATATATATATATATATATATATATATATATACACACACTACCGTTCAAAAGTTTGGGGTCACATTGAAATGTCCTTATTTTTGAAGGAAAAGCACTGTACTTTTCAATGAAGATAACTTTAAACTAGTCTTAACTTTAAATAAATACACTCTATACATTGCTAATGTGGTAAATGACTATTCTAGCTGCAAATGTCTGGTTTTTGGTGCAATATCTACATAGGTGTATAGAGGCCCATTTCCAGGAACTATCACTCCAGTGTTCTAATGGTACAATGTGTTTGCTCATTGGCTCAGAAGGCTAATTGATGATTAGAAAACCCTTGTGCAATCATGTTCACACATCTGAAAACAGTTTAGCTCGTTACAGAAGCTACAAAACTGACCTTCCTTTGAGCAGATTGAGTTTCTGGAGCATCACATTTGTGGGGTCAATTAAACGCTCAAAATGGCCAGAAAAAGAGAACTTTCATCTGAAACTCGACAGTCTATTCTTGTTCTTAGAAATGAGGGCTATTCCACAAGATTAAGATTAAAGATTAAAGTACCAATGATTGTCACACACACACTAGATGTGGTGAAATTTGTCCTCTGCATTTGTCCCATACCCGCGCCCGGGAATCATTTTGGTGATTTAACCCCCAACTCCAACCCTTTGTTGCTGAGTGCCAAGTAGAGAGGTTATGGGTCCCATTTTTTGGGACTGACTCGGCTGGGATTTGAACTCCAACCTACCGATCTCAGGGCGGACACTCTAACCACTAGGCACAAAATAGTTTGCCAATTTTTTTTAACCCTATGCGGCCCCCGAGTCAAAAAGTTTGGGGACCCCTGCATTAAACGAATAATTATTTAGCTTAAGCTCGTTTCGGCCACACTAAATCATCTTTTACGGTTCCCTTCCTTGGATAATTTTTTACACGGGTAAGTGCGACGTGTATTTCTTGAATCTCCGGCTCTTAGCTTTGTATGGACTCGTTGATCGTTTGTAAACTGAGTTTGGAGAGGAAGTGACGCCAGAAAGACAGCGCCTTACACAGTAAGTGAAGTCAGAAAGCGGTGCTTTTGGACTGGCAAAGCAGACTGTATCAGTTATTGTCCGCCATGTATGTCGCCGACTCAACGTCTAGGTCCAGAGTATATAAAGTCACCAAACGAATGGACAATGAAGGTGAAGGCAAAAGAGTGAGGAGTGTCCTGACCAGATATCTAGATCCCCAGATTGATTGATGTAAAATGTTCTTTATCACATTGTTTACTTTCACATGTCCATTAAATATGTGATTAATTTATGATTGCTCAGGTGTGATTCATTACTATAGGGCCCCACAGCACACTGGATTCCAGTTAATTGAAAAACCACAACATTGGATATTGTTCCGATAAATGTAATTTAATTTAAGAACTTGCACACAAAGCAACACTGGAGGTGACTACGACTACAACTACTGTGTTTGGACCGCGGCCCACAGGCACATTTTGGCCCTTGGAAGCAAAAGGTTTGAGCACCTTTGTTCTACACTCTTATTAATCTACTTGGCAATTTCCTGTTAATAGCTACTTACTTTCTGCTGCAACATGGTTCCATCTACACTTCTTACAGTCTCTTAAGCACTTATTTTTAGTGTTGTTTCAAGCTAGCTTAGTGATTCGCATGCCTGCTCCTGGCCTGCGTTAGTCTGTGTGTAGCATGTTTCCTCCAGTGATAATGCTACATAAAATTAGGGCTGGGCGATTATACGATCGTGATCGTGATTGTTGATCGCGATTAATTTGAGTTTGATCACGGTGATCCGCTGGTAGCATACTTCTGAGCAAGCCACAACGACATCCTCGGGTCAGATCCCACATTTGGGCAGGAAAAAAATAAACCCAATGTGAACAACGTTACCGTAGTTACACTCATTGTGGATATATCGAAGCTTTCATTGTATTATCTAATCGTTGCAGCCCTATCCATCTGTGTAATTTAGAGTATATTTACTGGAAATAGTTTGCAGCACCACCACAATTAAAAGAGGGCAAAGGCATCAAGTGCAAACACATACTGTATTTAGGGCAGTGTCTTGAGTAATGAGCAAATAGTGACTATCATGGCCTCAAACGGTGGCAGCAAACTGCCCCAGACATCTACATTTAGACTTTAAACACAAACACACACACAAAGTAACATTCCCAAACATTTGATGGAGCTCTTCTTCCATTACGAGCTAGAAAGCGCAGTGCTGTCCCCACTACAGTGATGGCCAAAGCCTGGCAGTAAAATACATAACAGGTCTTGTCATGCAAGACAAGCCTAACTGCAGCCAATAAACCCATTTAGGTCAAGACCCGCTCATGAATAAAGATGAAAATGTGGCCTTTCCAAAGGCTGCGTCAATGACCGAGACGCATTCCATACTTACTAAGACATGAAGGACAATGACATCCTACTGCATGCATAAACAATTGCACTACAATAATAAATCTTCCCTTTGAGACAGCAAGAAAAAAGGAAAACACTTTCAAGAGTAGTGCCATGACCCCATTTTACTCTTTTGCCATAAATCAGTCACTTCTAAGGAAAGCAGGACCTTTCCCCCCTGGGAGAGGCCCCATCAGCCACAAAATGTCATTGAGTGCACAAATGCAGGTCTGGCAAATTAATGGCCATGTGAAGAAAACACCATCACAGTCAGGCATTAATTCAAAAGACCTGAAAACATATTGTACTTTTACAAAAAGGCAACATAACATCAGAGGTCTGTCTATGTATTCATCATAGAGATTCATCACTTGGTTATGGATTGACAGGATCAATCTGACCATACAGACATATGACCTAGAGTGGCCTCCTTATTGATTCATATTGGTTTTATATTACCGTATTTTTCGGACTATAAGTCGCAGTTTTTTTCATAGTTTGGCCGGGGGTGCGACTTATACTCAGGAGCGACTTATGTGTAAAATTATTAACACATTACCATTAAATATCAAATAATATTATTTAGCTCATTCACGTAAGAGACTAGACGTATAAGATTTCATGGGATTTAGCGATTAGGAGTGACAGATTGTTTGGTAAACGTATAGCATGTTCTATATGTTATAGTTATTTGAATGACTCTTACCATAATATGTTACGTTAACATACCAGGCACGTTCTCAGTTGGTTATTTATGCTGCTGCTCACTATTCTTTATTTATTTTAAATTGCCTTTCAAATGTCTATTCTTGGTGTTGGGTTTTATCAAATAAATTTCCCCCAAAAATGTGACCTATACTCCAGTGCGACTTATATGTGTTTTTTTCCTTCTTTATTGTGCATTTTCGGCCGGTGCAACTTATACTCCGGAGCGACTTTTACTCCGAAAAATACGGTAACTGATTAGCACAAGTAAAACATTTTCCAACAGTATTCCATTGCTAACAAATTTGAGATGCAGTATTGCATGGGTGTCAACTCATTTTCATTGAGGGCGACATGGCAGTTATGGTTGCCCTCAGAAGTATATCATTATATGTATATTTTTATGTACACTGTAAAAAAAAAATCTGCAGCTTTTATAGTAAAAAAACTGACAGCTCAGTTGCCAAAATTTTACCGCAAAATGTAAAACATTTTCTACAGCATCCATCCATCCATCCATTCATTTTCTACTGCTTGTCCCTTTCAGGGTCGCGAGGATCACTGGAGCCTATCTCAGCTGCATTCAGACGGTAGGCGGGGAACACCCTGGACAAGTCGCCACTTCATCGTAGTTTCCACAGCATATAACAGCATATAAATGGAAAATAGAAAAAGAGCACCACGGTTTTTACTGTAAAATCTATGGTTGTAAATCTACTGTACAATGTATTACTGTGAATTTTAAAAAAAATCTTACCAGTTTTGTTTTTATTTACGTAAAAATTTTGGCAACTGAGTTTTTTTTACCATAAAAATCGATTTTACAGTGCACAATTTGACGGATAGCTTGGTTATTTATTTTTCATTAAAAATCATTAGTCAATGTGATATTAAAGTGCCTTTTTTGATTAAAACATTTTTTTTGGAATGTAATATTAAATCACTTTTAAAAGATTAAATTGCTTGCAGTACATGTTTTTTTTTGTCAAAATGGAAAGTTGAATACATTAAGTAAGAAAAGATGCAGAATAATTCCAAGCTTTCGCAGGCCACAAAAAATTATGAGGACGGCCAGATCTTGCACCTGGGCCTTGAATTTGACACAGTATTGCATTTTACTGAACTATAAATAACTTTAAAGACAATGGATGTTGTCTTTTCTGCCTTATAAATGTTGTTACAATGTTGGTTACTCATGTCAAACAAGATCAACGCGTCAAATTATAAGGCGCACGCATTTTGGTGCAAGCTTGCACGCGGTTTTGCATGTCTCAGTTAGCAGGGTTTTGCAGTCTGGCTACATTGTGACATCAAGGCGAGGTGGATGTACTTATTTGGACTGCATTTTGGGGGGAATTTTTCCTATCGTTCACAATCATTATGAAGACATGACGACGGATGGATTTTTTTTTTATGCATTCTAAATATTAAATAAGTCTGCTTACAGCGGAGCCAATGGAAATTCATCTAATCCACCCATAAAATCCAATAAAAAAAGCATTCAAAAAGCACTAACAATACTCCATTTACATTTTGTGATTTGAATATTAACCAAGTATAAGTGATATTGTTATTTTCAGACAAACTATTTACAGCGGCAACGTGATCACTTCCCTGTGTGCCAATGTTTACATCATCGAGTGGTCGGCTGTTTCCTCGCTTCCCTGCTCCTTGTAAGTTTGTTGCAGATCATAAATCATGCCTCTCACCTGGAAAGTAGATGGCTAAGCAAGTACTCCGACAAGTTGGTACACTTTGGCAGCCATTTAGGACCCGAAACTGGCAAGAACGACACGCACACCCACCCCGTTTCTTTATGAGGACTATGAGTCATTCTTCATCTAAACAAGAATATATGAACATCACAGCAGTCGGCATCCTATTGACAGCAGACATTGCACAGTAAGTGATGTTTTATTATGCTTGAAGTCTAAAGAGAGTAATAATCAGTGATAAAGAAAAAAAAAAGCAAACGTGATGCGTTTTTTAAATTAATGCGCCGCGTATGCTTAAAATGATCAAAATAGGTAAACATTAAATGTTATTAGAATTGTGCCCGTTACTACATTACATATATACTTGCATCATGTATATAAAACCTTAATGGAAGTGTTTGGATGTTTTCTAAGGGCTTTATAGGCAGAATTGAGCGGCTACCATAGGCTCCATTGTAAGCAGACTTTTGATCGCATTTATTTAATATTAAGAATGCATTAAAAAAAATTACATCCATCTTCATGTCTTTCATAATGATTGTGAATGATAGCAACATTTTAAAAAAAAGCACAGTTCCCCTTTGAGTCAAGCTTTCAGCCAGAGCTCTCAGAGTACCTCCCCTGTGCTTCGGGCTATGAGAAAACACAAGTTAAGGTAGGATAAAGTATTATTTTCATCTAATCTTGGCATTTGGATAATAACACCAACGTGCAACATGCAGTGACATAAATACTGCTAAAAGCAGCTGTTTTTTATGCAGAGTTTGAATTGATCAGCAAGTGTGATGGTGTACCTAATGTTGTGACCAGGTGAATTGATATGCTTATGAAGTTTATTTTCAACAGTCTATGGAAAAAAAACAGCGGTGACAACTTCAAGATATATATCGATATAGTGTACATTTTCAAAAGATTAATTATGATACTTTTCCAGAGGGTGGGGCGTGGTTTCATACGCAATCTCGGAACGCCTCTAGAAACCAACATCTTGCAAAGAAACTCAGAAAAAACAGGACTGTGGAGCAAAAGTTTAAAAAAATTAAACTAAAGCATATCCAATACATATTATCAAGACCACAAGGAAGTGTTTTAAATTTAGTTTAAAATTGTCATAGGTCTCAATACAGGGCTCTGATCACTGATGGTCCACCACTAAAACGCTACATTTAAAAAAACCATTCCAATGTTGTTCCACATGAAAACATAAAACAAAATTAGATAAAATTCCTTCCAGTGTTGTCTTTCTGCGCCTACTTTCTGACCACTGGTGTCAACAACTTCGAGCAGAATTATGTGGACAGGGTGAGTGACAAAGTGTGCTTTCAGACATCAGCACCAGCTTGCACAAGCCACCAGTTTATACAAGCAGACACTAGGAAGGTTGTGAAAGACCAGAACTTTCCCTGAAATGGGTTCTGGACACAGTGCTCATGTGTGCGTGTGGGAAAATGGGTGTGTTTGGGTGTGTGTTTGCAAAAATGTGACCGTGTGAATGTATGTTTGGGTGCACGTGGGGGTGCAGGCAATGGTAATATAGGTTGTGTTGACCACTGCCTTACTGAGGACTTCTGTGTGAGACATGCATGTTGTGATTGGCTGACAGCATCACTAAGGTGTCAATGATCGCTCATGTGCAAAACAACATCCTTATTTTGAATAATGTCTACTGCAGCAACAATAAAAATCAATATGTTGTTTACTTTGTTTTATAACAGTGGGTGCACGATTGCAACCTACATGCAAGCCATCAAAAATGAATCTGACTAAAAAGTAGCCAAGTACAATTGGGGTCGACATGACAGTATTTTCACCAGAACTATCGTAGATGTAAATATTTGACAGTCTAAAGTTGAAAGTCCCTGAGGTCACACAATTCTCATGTTGCATGAGCGCTCAGCATACTTTACTAGACCTTAGTCAGGCCTACACCAAAGTATCAACTCTAACCATTTGCAGACCTACTCAAAAAGTATGTGAAAAATGTGACTTTGGAGTGAAAGCATATCCAATAAATAATGTACCCAGCACAAGGAAGTGTGCTAGAAACATCATACGAGCCCTTTAAATTTGTTTAATTTTTTGGGATTAATAGTAACAGTACCTAATAGGGCTGCGAATCTTTGGGTGTCCCACGATTCGGATTCAATATTGATTCTTGGGGTCACGATTCGATTCAAAATCGATTTTTCCCGATTCAACGCGATTCTCGATTCAAAAACGATATTTTCCCGATTCAAAACGATTCTCTATTCATTCAATACATAGAATTTCAGCAGGATCTACCCCAGTCTGCTGCCTGACATGCAAGCAGAGTAGTCGATTTTTGTAAAAAGCTTTTATAATTGTAAAGGACAATGTTTTATCAACTGATTGCAATAATGTAAATTTGTTTCAACTATTAAATGAACCAAAAATATGACTTATTTTATCTTTGTGAAAATATTGGACACAGTGTGTTGTCAAGCTTATGAGATGTGATGCAAGTGTAAGCCACTGTGACACTATTGTTCTTTGTTTGTTTTTTTTATAAATGTCTAATGATAATGTCAATGAGGGATTTTTAATCACTGCTATGTTGAAATTGTAACTAATATTGATACTGTTGTTGATAATATTCATTTTTGTTTCACTACTTTTGGTTTGTTTTGTGTCGTGTTTGTGTCTCCTCTCAATTACTCTGTTTATTGCAGTTCTGAGTGTTGCTGGGTCGGGTTTGGTTTTGGAATTGGCTTGCATTGTTATGGTATTGCTGTGTATTGTTTTGTTGGATTGATTAATTAAAAAAAATAAGTAAATAAATAAAAATAAATAAATAAAAAATCAATACAAATAAAAAATCAAAAACATTTTTTTTTTTTTAAATCGATTTAAAAAAAATTAGAATTGATTCTGAATCGCACAACGTGAGAATCGCGATTCGAATTCGAATAGATTTTTTCCCACACCCCTAGTACCTAACTTTTTTTTACCCCAGTATGACCGATAAAATTGACTGTAAATACAGTAAACATTTTAGAATGGTGACATTTTTATTTACATTTCCAATAGTTATTGTACAAATTACTACTCAATAATTCTAATACATATTAACAGTTATAAAAAATACTGTAATTAATTGTATTTATATAGCACTTAAAATATACTAAAAGCCACTTAAAAACATAAATAACAGTGCATATTAAAAATAAAAATAGACAAATGGGGGGAAAAGGGCATACGAATAAGTAGTCCAGTATTTGGGGTGGCATGGCTCAGATGATAGAGCGGCCAACCACTTCAGGGTTCCTGGTTAAAATCCAGCTTCCGCCGTCATAGTCACTATTCTTGGCCAAGACACTTCACAAACCTTGCAATGCAGTGCCACCCACACTGGTGTAAATGTAGCTTAAATGTAGATAATAGGTTTTTCAAAGTAAAGCGCTTTGGAGAAAAAAACGCTTTATAAATAGAATTAATTTCACTATTTAAAAGCAGGTCTAAAAATTGGGTTCTTTTGAAGATTTTAGGGTTCTGACAAGTGCTATTGTTTTGAAAACTAAGTAAACCGTACTAAAACAATAATATTAATTCGAGGGGTATGCCAACTGATATTGACATCGGTCCAAAAACAGCAAAAAAAACCAACATTTTTTAATGATATCGGCCTGCATCTAAAATGTTTGATATAAGAACTTCAATACAAATAGTGGCAGTTTGTAGTAGGGATGATGTTCGAAACCGGTTCTCCCGGTTGTTCGATAAGAAAATAACCGATTCCATGGACTCTAATCCCTTTTTGAGAACCGGTTCCCGTTATCTAGGCCACTATAGTAAAGAAAAGAGTTGGTTCTTTATTCGGATCCCTAGGAACGAATCACGCCCCACAGGAAATTCCCTGTGGGACATCAAAGGAAATGACATAGCTCAGTCATTAGGCGGCAGATACAGACAGCAGCAAAAATAATGGACCGGAAAAAACGCCTCAAGGCATGGCTTCATTTTACAAAAAAATACGACGAGGAAACGGCAATATGCAATTATTGCCAGGCTTCGCTCTCATGTAAGGGGGGGAAAGTACAACAAGCATGTTGAAACATGTTCAGGCCGTACATAACCTGAACGTTCGAGAACCGTGTCGTGTCTTTGACACGTGGAGAAGCAGTGACAGAGGTGACAAAGCACGCCCCTCTTCCTGTGCTTCAACCTGCAGCCCCAGCTCCAGTGATAGTGGCGGTGAGTAATTAACGTTAACTGTTGCCGGTTAATTTCCATATTTGCTCACTTGTAGCCTTTAGGCTAAAATAAGGTTACCTCTTATGTCAACCAGGACTGCAGTAATGTTAGCTAGACTAACGTTACCTAAGCATAGTCAGTGGCTAACGGTAACGTTAACCTTTTTGTATGTGTCTGATAACATTAACGGTATCTTGTAGCCTATACAACTCCAGAGTTTGCAGGTCTGTCTAATAAACTAGTGCTTGCATCACAGTTTCATATCATTTCACTTTACATCATGTCCGAGAAGGAGTAGGAAGAAGTAAAGTTTATTTAATCCTACCCCTTTCCCACTTCAGAGCGTTTACAAATATATACATCATTTACTGACCTTTTTATAATAAAATAAGTTCAAGTTCAAGTTTATTATTCTTCGGTCAATCGTCAACAAAATAAACAAACAGTTGTACATTCTTTAATTGAAAATGAAAATGTTGCAGACCGAAAGGGTTTTAGGCTGAAGTTGAACACTTATTGCGCCTAACCCTATAAACAATGTCAAGTACAAAATAAACTTCCGAAAATTATTGAATGTCCATTGTACAACATATTATAAATACACATTATACATAACATAAACACAGTTCAATTATATACACAGTAAAGGCATGTGAAATATCCTTGTAGACATGTTAAACTTTTGTACCAATTTATATACTATATACAAACAATTGTACTTCCATTATTATTTATAACCCACATTTAGTATTTGAATTAACATTGATCATAGTATTAACTACTGTGTTGATTCTAGAGTGATATATTTTTTCAAGACATTGGTCTTAAAGTGTTTTTTAAATGTGTGAATAGAACTGGAACATTTTAAGGAATAATCCAAGCTGTTCCACAGTTGAACCCCCCTGACAGAAACACATCTACTTTTTAAGCTTGTTCTTATCTTAGCTTTCTGGAAGACAGCTGAACCTCTGAAGTCATAGGGATTCTCTCTGGGTTTAAACCTCTCCTGTAGACACCCAGGCAGCATGTGGTTATGAGCTTTGTACGTCACAATAGCAGTGTTGAGGTCAACAAGATCGTGCAGTTTTAATGTTTTTAATTTAATAAACAGAGCATTGGTATGGTCATGATAATCTGCATAATTTACAATTCTAATCGCTTTCTTTTGAAGTAAGAATATAGATTTAATGTTTGTTTTGTAATTGTTACCCCAGATTTCGACACAATAATTAAGATAAGGGAGTACAAAAGAATTATGTAACATGATAAGAGCCTTTTGATTTACGGAGTTTTTTATTTTATGTAACATAGCAATATTTTTTGCCATCTTTGTCTTAAGTATATTTATGTGCAGTTTCCAATTTAATTTATCATCTATATGGATTCCCAAAAATTGTGTTGAATACACCCTTTCTATCTCCATATCATCAATTCTTATATGACACTGTTTGTTATTTTTCCTACTTCCAAAAATTATATATTTTGTTGATTGATAGTTTATTGGCATCAAACCATTGCTTTAGTATGTGGAGTTCACTCTCTACAGTCCCTAAGAGATGGCCAAGGTCTTGCCCAGAACAGTACAGACTTGTATCATCAGCAAAGAGAATACAGTTGAGTTTTTTAAAGATTTTACAGATATCATTAATGTACAATAAAAACAATTTTGGTCCCAATACAGAACCTTGGGGTACTCCATGTGTTATAATCTTTTTATCTTAATCTACATTATTCATATGCACGTACTGTTCTCTGCCACCAATCATGAGCAAGACCTCTAAAACCATACCTCTGCATTTTGTTTAAAAGCAATGTATGATCGATGGTGTCAAAGGCCTTGCTCAGGTCAATAAAAACGCCAACAACAAACTCCCTCTTATCAATTGCAGTGGTTACCTCCTCAACTAGTTCCATCACTGCCATGGAAGAGGACCTGTTTGGTCGAAAGGCGTATTGGTGTTCACTTAGCAAGTGATGCTTGTCAATAAAACTGTCTAATCTTGACACAAATAATTTTTCAAGGATTTTTGAAAATTGTGAGAGTATAGAAATAGGCCTATAGTTGGTGAACTGATGCTTATCTCCACTTTTGAAGATGGGAATAACTTTTGCCGTTTTCATTTTCTTTGGGAAAACACCTTTTATAAAATAAATATTACATACATAAGTGAAGGGAACAGCTATAAAATCAACAATTTCCCTGATCAGAGAAAAGTCCAAGTCACAGCAGTCTGTTGACTTCTTGTTTTCTTGAGAATTTACAATTTCTGTGATTTCACTTTCATGGACGGGGGAAATAAAAAACGATTCTAAGTTGCTTTGAATGGTATGTTCATTAAATTTGACACTGTTTTCGGGTTGTACAATTTCATTTGCTAAATTAGGTCCAACATTCACAAAGAAAGTGTTAAAAGCATCCGTTATTTCCTTAGAGTCATTTATAGTTTGATTATTTTCTATGAAATAGCTTGGATGTTCCTTATTTGTCATGTTTTTTTTAATGATACCATTCAAAACTTTCCACGTACCCTGGATGCTATTTTTATGTTGTTCTAATAGGTTACAGTAATATGTTCTTTTGCTGTGCTTTATTATTTGTGTTAACTTATTTTTATACGTTTTATATTTGTGTTCAGTTTCTTTGGTTCTGTGCTTTAAATGTCTTCTGTAAAGATAATTTTTCTTTTTGCAGGACTTCAATAGTCCCTTTATGATCCATGGTTTGTCCTTAACAGTGCTGTCCTTAATGTAATGTTTTTTCATTGGACAGTGCTTATCATACAATGTTATGAAAATGTTGAGAAAATGTTCGTATGCCTCATCTGGGTCTGTGGAGGTGTAAACCTCCCCCCAGTCTTGAGCACATAACTCAGACTTGAATGCTGCCATAGTTTCTGGCGTTTAATGTCTAACAAATCTATATTGAACTGCTTTTTTGGTCCCTCTCTGAACAAATAAATTGTGGAAAATACTGAATACAGGTAGATGATCACTTATGTCATTGAGTAGTAGTCCTGCTGTTATTTGATTCTCAGGTTGATTGGTGAAAATGTTATCTATCAGTGTGGCAAAGTCTACTGTTATTCTGGTAGGTTTTATGATGAGGGGAAAAAAATTATTACTGTACAATCCTGTTATAAAATCGGTTGTTTTGGTACTGTCCATGGGATTCAGAAGATTAATATTAAAATCACCGCACACAATATGGAGCTTGTTTGACTTATTAAACAAATAGTCCAATTTTTGATTAAATGTGTCTAGACATGATCCAGGTGTTCTATAAACACAACTAACATTTTTTTTTTTTTGATTTTTCTACTTCAATTTCTACAGTAATACATTCAAAAATTCCAGCTATAGCAGTTGATTTGCTGTCAATTTTCCAACATTTTAAATCATGATTTACAAAAAGTGCTACTTCTCCTCCCCTTTTTCCAACTCTGTTTGTGGTGAATAATTCATAACCATCCAATCTCATATCACAACACTTGTTCTCATCGAGCCAAGTCTCTGAGACTGCAACAATACTACATTTTTTGAACTGGCTCAGATATTCACTAATATTGTCAAAATTTTTATACAAGCTTCGGCTATTAAAATGTATTACAGTAAAAGATTTGTCCATATTCACACATTTAAATTGTTCGTCTGTGTAGTACTCACAGTTTCTGGTAATGTTATTGTAAAGATTGCAGTCTGGATCTATATCACTGCCAAACTCATTTGAATTACAGTTATAATTGATGTTGTCATAAAAATCTAGTTGAATATGATTATAATTATTATACAGTTCTCTACTATGAATATTATCAGTACTTCTACATTCAGATTCCTTATTACCAATGTTAGTAAAGATATTTTTTAATTCACTTTCCATTATATTTTAATTTATTTTTCTTTGTACAAATGACACATTTGTATCCACCTCCAGTGAAACATTTACACTAAACACACACACACACACATCTGTGAATTAGTATATACAACAGTTTTGTAATATGTAATTAATTAATTCAGTCATTATTAATATACTGAGATGAAGAATATCTTATTTTCAATATGGTTGAAAGTATTTCTCATAATTCTTCTTTGTACTTTGTAAGCAGAGGTGGGTAGAGTAGCCAGAAAGTGTACTCAAGTAAGAATACTGTTACTTTAGAGATTTATTACTCAAGTAAAAGTAAGGAGTAGTCACCCAAATATTTACTTGAGTAAAAGTAAAAAGTATGTTGTGAAAAAACTACTCAAGTACTGAGTAACTGATGAGTAAGACAGCACGTGCGGCTGGGGAAGATTGTCTCGGACAGTCGAACCACAAACACGGGTACTCCTCAAGGCTGTGTACTCTCCCCCTGGCTCTTCTCCCTGTATACAAACTGCTGCACCTCCAGTCACCAATCCGTAAAACTGCTCAAGTTTGCGGATGACACCACCCTCATCTGTCTCATCTCGAATGGCGATGAGTCCGCCTACAGGAGAGAGGTGGACCGGCTGACGTCCTGGTGCAGCCTCAACAACCTGGAGCTGAACGCCCAGAAAACAGAGGAGATGATCATGGACTTCAGGAAAGTCACAGCCCCACCATCCCCCCTCACCCTGATTGACTCTCCCACCCCCGTCCCCATTGTGGACTCCTTCCGTTTCTTGGGCACCACCATCACCCAGGACCTCAAGTGGGAGCAGACCATCAGCTCCCTCATCAAGAAGGCCCAGCAGAGGATGTACTTCCTGCGGCAGCTGAGGAAACTTAAGGTGCTGACCGAGATGCTGGTGCAGTTTTACTCAGCCATCATAGAGTCCATCCTGATCTCCTCCATCACAGTGTGGTTCCCCGGCGCCATAGTCCAGGATAAGCATAGACTGCAGCGCATCGTACGTGCTGCTGAGAAGGTGATTGGCTGCAAGCTCCCATCCCTCCAGGACTTGTTCTCCTCCAGGACCAGGAGGCGTGTGGGTCGGATCACAGCCGACTCTTCTCACCCTGGACACACACTATTCTCCCCTCTCCCCTCAGGCAGGAGACTACGCTCCATCCAGACCCACACCTCCCGCCACCTGAACAGTTTTTTCCCCTCGGCCATCAGGCACATGAACAATAACTCCTAACAGTAGCTCCTTGAATTCCTTGAATTCCTTGAATTCCTTCTAAGTCTATCTGATAGCTCAGTTACAGCTCTTTTTATTACCAAATATGTGTTATATGTGTTTTATGTTGCACGATTGCACCAAGAAAAATTCCTAGTTTGTGAACCCGTTCTCAAACAATGGCAATAAAACTATTCTGATTCTGATTCTGAGTAACCTGTCCGTGTAATAATGACGGCAACAAATAATGCACAAAAACATAAAAATAGCAATGAGCAAATTCAGAGCCAGGAATATCTCTTAAGCAACTAAAACAATAATATATATTACATAATAATATATTAACATAAAAAAATTAAGGCAAATTGAGCCACAATAACTTAACAGCACCATAGGCTCAGTAGGCAGAGATTACAAAGGAAAATAAAAAGTTAGTCTTTACGCAAACCATAAACTGATAGGTGTGGGCTGCACCTGGAAACACACTGATAGGTGTTTCTATGCATGCGTGTGTGTGTGTGTGTGTGTGTGCGACTGTGCGTGTGTGTGTGTGTGTGTGTGTGTGTGTGTGTGTGTGTGTGTGTGTGTGTGTCTATGAGGCTGCAGTGCGTTAATAAATGTCCCCACACGATGTACATTTGACAGTGATTCACAGCAGGGAAGCTAACATCAGCCTACGGTGACAGCCACAATATCTACTAATGTTACTTACCGCGATGTGCTTCCTCAAATTTGATGTTGAGTTCATGTAAGCTTAAGCTTGTTAATCATGTGACCGCCTGGCTCTGTTTGATTGGTGAAACGGAGTCAAACGTCACCATTGACTGCATTTGATTGGTGAAATGGAGTCAAACGTCACCAATCAATTGATTGGTGAAACAGATTTAAACGTCACCAGTGACTGCATTTGATTGGTGAAATGGAGTCAAACGTCACCAGTGACTGTATTTGATTGGTGAAACGCAGGCATGCGATAGATCCTACTTCGAAGGTCTGTCTGACAAACCAAAACAAACAAAGCGTGCATTCACAGATCGATGTAAATCAGTAGCGAGTAGCGAGCTGAGTAAAAGTAGCATTTCTTCTCTATAGATATACTCAAGTAAAAGTAAAAGTATGTTGCATTAAAACTACTCTTAGAAGTTAGAGAGTTAGAGTTAGAGTTTGAGTTTATTTCGAACATGCAAGCATACAACATGATACATCACAATTTCCAGTTTCTCTTTTCAACATGTTCGAAAAGGAGTAGGAAGAAGCAGAGCTTATTTAATCCTACCCCTTTTCTTTACATAACAGTTGCTGAAACTTTTTTATTCACTTCCTGTTCTCAATTTATTCACAATAAACTCCATATGTAATCACAATAAAAATAAATAAATAACTAATAGTAAGAATTTAATAATAATAATTGGTGAAGAAAGTCATATTTCATATGATGAGATAAGTAAGATTACTTTAAGAATGAATGAATGAATGGATGAAATAAATTGAGAATGTTTGTCATGGTTCTTCTTCTTTGTACTTTGTAAACACTTTAAGTTTGAAGAGTTTCTTGAAGTGGATCATTTTAGTACATTGTTTGATTGCTTTGCTTAATCCATTCCATAATTTAATTCCACATACTGATATACTGAAGGTCTTAAGTGTTGTACGTGCGTACAAATGTTTTAAATTACATTTTTCTCTAAGATTATATTTCTCCTCTTTTGTTGAGAAGAATTGTTGTATATTCTTGGGTAGCAGGTTATAGTTTGCTTTGTGCATAATTTTAGCTGTTTGCAAATTCACTATGTCGTGGAATTTCAGTATCTTTGATTCAATAAATAAAGGATTTGTATGTTCTCTATATCCAACATTATGTATTATTCTAACTGATCTTTTTTGTAACACCGTTAATGAATGAAGTGTACTTTTGTAATTATTTCCCCATATTTCTACACAGTAGCTCAGATATGGTAACACTAGTGAGCAGTATAGAATAGGAAGTGATTTTTTGTCTAGAACATGTTTTGCTTTATTCATTATTGACGTGTTTCTTGCTACTTTATGTTGTATATTTTTTACGTGAGATTTTCCAGTTCAATTTATCATCAATCATTATACCTAGAAATTTGGTTTCATTTACTCTTTCAATTTCTATTCCGTCTATTTGTATTTGTGTTTGACTTTCTCTTCTACTATTACCAAATAGCATTATTTTAGTTTTACTAAGATTCAAGGATAGTCTGTTTTTGTCAAACCATCTTTTTAATTTGTTAATTTCTCCTGTTATTATTTGTATTATCTCCTGTGTGTTCTCTCCTGAACAAAACGCTGTTGTATCATCCGCAAATAATACTAACTTTAAATCTTTTGTAACTTTACAAATGTCATTTATATAGACATTGAATAATTTAGGTCCTAGTATTGATCCCTGAGGTACACCACAGGATATATTTAGCGTTGTAGACATGTGTTCGCCTAGCTTCACGTATTGTTTCCTGTTCGTTAGATAACTTCTTATCCAGTTTAAGACTAACCCTCTGATGCCATACCGTTCTAGTTTTTTGATTAAAATATTGTGATTAATTGTGTCAAATGCTTTAGTTAGATCCATAAAAACTGCCGCTGCACATTTTTTACTGTCTATTGCATTGGTAATTTCTTCTGTAATTTCAATTAAAGCCATTGAAGTTGAGATATTAGCTCTGTATCCATATTGGTTCTCTTCGAGTATTCTATTTTTATTTATGAAACTCTCTAATCTGTTATTAAACAGTTTTTCAATGATTTTAGAAAATTGTGGAAGTAAAGAAACAGGTCTATAATTTGTAAATTGATGTTTATCTCCAGTCTTATAAATTGGTGCAACTTTAGCTATTTTCATTTTGTTTGGGAATGTACCTGTTTGAAATGATAGGTTACTAATATACATTAATGGTCCTGAGATCTCTTCTATAACCTTTTTTATCGTATCCATATCAATTCCATTACAATCAGTTGAAGTCTTAGATTTACATTTTTTCACGATTGTAACTATTTCCTCCTGTGTCACATTACTGAGGAACATGGAGTTGGGATTTCGCTCTATGGTATCATTATAGTCCTCAATTGGAACTGGGTCTGGAATCCTTTCTTCCAATTTTGGTCCAATATTTACAAAATAATTATTGAAGCTTTCAACTACTTCCTTTATGTTGTCATTGTTTTTATTTCCGTCTAAAAAGTATTGAGGGTAGTCCCTCTTTGTGCCATTTTTAATAATGCTATTGAGGATGCCCCATGTTGCTCTCATATTATTTTTGTTCCTGTCCAATAATTCACTGTAATATTCTTTTCTACATGATCGTAGTATTTCTGTTAACTTGTTTTTATACTTTTTGTACTTAATTTCTGCCTCTATAGTTCTTTGTGCTATAAATTCTCTATATAGTGTATTCTTCTTCTTACAAGCATTTTTTAATCCTTTTGTCATCCATGGTTGGTTATTCTTTCTCTGTTTATTACTAAGTTGTATCCATGGACAATGTTTGTCATAAAGTATTATGAACTTGTTTAAGAAATGTTCATATGCTTCATCAACCTCTTTTTCATTGTACACATTGTCCCAATCTTGCTTTTGTAGCTCAATTTTGAAAGCAGTCATCCTCTTCTCTGTGCACAGTCTTCGAAATGTCCTTTTGTCTTCCATTTTCTTCTTGTAGTGTCCATCATATATTGTAAAAAACTGGCAGATGATCACTAACGTCGGTAATAAGTAGACCACTTGTAGTGTTATTGTCAAACTCATTGGTAAAAATATTATCAATAAGCGTGGCACAGTGTGCTGTGATTCTACTTGGCTTTGTGATTTTTGGATATAAACTGATGCTGTACATTGTATCAATGAAGTCATCAATAGACTTTTGCTTGTTAGGGTTCAATAAGTCAATATTAAAGTCACCACATAAGAACATTATTCTTTGACCATTATCCATGTAAGTAGCCTTGATCCATTCTTCAAATGTTTCTATACTTGACGTAGGTGATCTATATATACAACTGATGAAAATGTTTTTGCTTTTTTCCTGACATATTTCAATGGTTATACATTCTAAGATATTATCTATAGCAAATGACATGTTTTTTACCACTTTGTAGTTCAGGTTCTTCATCACATACACAGCTACTCCTCCTCCATTTTTGTTGGTTCTGTTGATGTAGTTTAGAAGTACAATTTATCCCAAAAGTTACTCAAGTAGATGTAACGGAATAAATGTAGCGTGTTACTACCCACCTCTGTTTGTTAGCACTATTAATTTGAACAACCTCTTAAAGTGGATCATATCAGTACAATGTTTAACTTCATTACTTAATCCAGTCCATCATTTAATTCCACATACTAATGCTACAGACATAATAACAGACACCCTAGACTTGATCCTGAAAAAGCAGACATGCAAATTTTTTGGAAGAAGAATTGTTGATTGATGACTGTGGTGTTCTTAGTGTCATAGTGTGTGTAGTTAGTATGTTCCAATAGCAGCAGAAGTGCACTTTTTGGAGAGCTGTATTATTTTCAGTTTTGTGCCCAAGGGACTGATTTTTTTTAACACTATATTATTATTTATACACCTATAGTGATCACAGAGACAGGTTGTTTTTGTGTTACTGTATATATTTGTTTTTCTAAAAAATCCCACTTAATATACTTTGGGTAACAACAGTCAATATATTTTTTTTATTATTTTTTTTAGGGGGGTAACAACAGTCAATATTTTTTATTTTTTTAGGGGGGTAACAACAGGCAATATTTATTTATTTGTTTTATTTATTTATTTTCTTATAAAATAAAAGTGAGCTTTTGTTAAACCAAATATTGTGTTTTTTTCCATATACAAGTATCTGGATTCGGTAAGAGAATCGATAAGGAATCGGTCTGATAAGAGGATTCGATAATGGGCTCGAACTCGATAATTTCTTATCAAACATCATCCCTAGTTTGTGGTCTATTGCCACTAACGTCTCTTTTTGTTGGCTTGGCAGACAGATAACAGGCAGTCTCCATTTAAAAGCCTTAAAAAGTATTTACTTTAAAATACTGTAAAATTGAACATACATAAATAAATGATGTCAATATGACTTATGAGATTCAAAACAATTTATAGTAACTAACACAAAATGTGCTAGCTCGATGCTATATTACATTGATTTTGCCATAAACAAAATGGCAAATTAATTAGCGGTAACGATTTTACACATAACTTTTATGGACAGAATTTCAAGGCGCAGTCAGGGCGTTGAGGGGATCTGGTTTGGTGGCTGCAGGATTAGGTCTCTGCTTTTTGCAGATGATGTGGTCCTGATGGCTTAATCTGGCCAGGATCATCAGCTCTCACTGGATCGGTTCGCAGCTGAGTGTGAAGCGACTGGGATGAGAATCAGCACCTCCAAGTCCGAGTCCATGGTTCTCGCCCGGAAAAGGGTGGAGTGCCATCTCCGGGTTGCGGAGGAGACCCTGCCCCGAGTGGAGGAGTTCAAGTACCTCTGAGTCTTGTTCACGAGTGAGGGAAGAGTGGATCGTGAGATCGACAGGTGGATCGGTGCGGCGTCTTCAGTAATGCGGACGCTGTATCGATCCGTTGTGGGGAAGAAGGAGCTGAGCCGGAAGGCAAAGCTCTCAATTTACCGGTCGATCTACGTTCCCATCCTCACCTATGGTCATGAGCTTTGGGTTATGACCGAAAGGACAAGATCATGGGTACAAGCGGCCAAAATGAGTTTCCTCCGCCGGGTGGCAGGGCTCTCCCTTAGAGATAGGGTGAGGAGCTCTGCCATCCGGGGGGAGCTCAAAGTAAAGCCGCTGCTCCTCCACATCGAGAGGAGCCAGATGAGGTGGTTCGGGCATCTGGTCAGGATGCCACCCGAACGCCTCCCTAGGGAGGTGTTTAGGGCACGTCCGACCGGTAGGAGGCCACGGGGAAGATCCAGGACACGTTGGGAAGACTATGTCTCCCGGCTGGCCTGGGAACGCCTCGGGATCCCCCGGAAAGAGCTGGACGAAGTGGCTGGGGAGAGGGAAGTCTGGGCTTCCCTGCTTAGGCTGCTGCCCCCGCGACCCGACCTCGGATAAGCGGAAGAAAATGGATGGATGGATGGATTTTACACAGCAATTTCCACATCTCCAAATTTGTCAGGCAAAACGACTACTTGTATGCATGTTACAATCAAACAGCTGATGTGTGGTAAATACAATACTTATAGTATAAATATGCTGTAAACTGGAAAATTCAACTTAATGGCAAAAGGTGACCTCCTGACATTACGGCAACCCGCCTAGGACAAATTTAATTCATAAATGATATGAATTCGGGCGACGATAGAGCTTTTAATACAGTCATTATATCGTGATTATGCATGTTGATGACATAATCTAGCGGTGTTCTACGAATCTGAAATAAACAAACAAATGTGTCTTCAAGGCAAAGTAGCATTCTTGCTAGCGGCTAATGTACCTTCACAGTGCAAAGCCACTTTGAAGTCAGCAATCCTCACCTTCATGGCGGAAAATAAACTATGTTATTAGTATCATCACTGGAGAATGAGCAATAGCGAAACATGCTACACTACACACCATAGAAGGATATGCTAACCGCTAACCACAAGTCAGATCGATACAAATACCGACAGTAATGATACCAAGTTAGTATCAGGTCGATACCACAGTGGTTAGATCTATATTTTTTACTATCAAAAAGATATTTTGTCGTTTTTGTTATGGTTTACAAGCTCATGAAAATAGTCTTTTGACACAGTGGGGCTTTAAGGAAAAAAATAGCTAATAATAATTTAACCAGCAACAATAGTAGGAAATAATAGAAACAAATAATAATTGATAGTAATAAACACCCATTCTGTGTTTTTGTATGTTTAAATGTGTGATCAAAAATGTAATTATTCAATGATCTTGAAAATTTTAAGCATCAGAAAAAGCAATGGTATGACCAATACTGCCCCTGTAACTACTAAGTATTGGATCTATATCCAAATTTGTGGTGTCACCCAAAACTAATGTATCCAAATCACAGAAAAATAAATGCTTATTACATTTTAACATAAGTGTAGATAAAACCATGTTCGTTACAACGAAACGTAACCAGATATTAACAGTAAGTTAACAAGTAGATTTTGAGAAAATAATATAACCAGAAATGACATACGTCAGCAGCCAAATTAGAAGCTGTTGAAACCCGTTCTGTTTCCATTTATATAGCAAATAATATACCTTGATAATTATCGTTATCGCAGAAGGCCGCAATATACTGTATATCCATCATACAGCACCCACGTAATTGCAACTAATCGCTCGATCAAGTCTTTTCTAACGTTCCACACTACATAATAAGTCAAAAGTATGTATTATTTGTGTTGACATCATATCGAATTGATATTGGTATCAGCCAATAGTCAAGGCAGTAATATCGGTATGGTGTCGGAAGTGAAAACGTATCGGGACACCCCCAATTAACACACAAGTAGAACATTGAGACTTTAAAGCTATAATATTTATTTATATTATCATTATCTTTACATTTAAAGTCACGTTGATCCCCAACTTATCATTTGGGTGATTCAAGAATAGCATCTCTATAGTCACCATGGCGATGGTAGACCAGCGCTAACAATTATTAATACCAGTGCTAACATTACAATTGAGAGCATTTCAAGACTTAGTGTTCTAACAGAAATAATGTATTTACCACAAAATGTATTGTATGCATGACAAAAAATTAATTACACTACAAAACTGTAGGGGGAGCCTGAGGGAAAATGAAGAGGGCGTAAAATAATACTGAAACAAACAAAGAGATACAGTACCATGGCCCCAATATGTTCAAGCTGCCATTCTTCTATTGTCTACAATTAATAGAAGATAATTTGACGAGATTCTTCTTCAGTAGAATTAATGTTGAACATCCATCATTCTCACAGGGTTTGAAAAATTGTAGCGAAGAACTAGGTTGATTGATAAATTAATGGCTTTTTTCCCTAGAAAGACGACTTTCATTGTGAGCGTCCAGGCCAAAGCGAGCTAACTCATTAAAGGGCCTAATAGAGGAAATTAGTGGAAAGAGATTATAGCTTTGAATGGGAAGACATGAGGGCAGCATTTTGTTCCAGAACACGAATTGCTGTGTCTTTTTCAGACTAAGGACAGCTTGCCTTATCGATTCTAAATTTTATGATGTGTTTAAGAAAGTGTATATATGTATGTATGTATGTACATTACCTCTACAGTGGGGGCCCTCATCCCAGCCATCGGAGCAGTCTGGTACTCCGTCACACAGTTTACTCATAGGGAGGCAGACATCGACGTCCAAGCAGCCATGTTCATTGACGGGACACTGGTTCACCTTGTTGTGCAAGCCTGGAAAATATTCACAAACAAACACTCAAGTTTCTGTGCTACTACCACATGGTTTAATCTACTGTAAATCTAAAATAAAGCCATTTTATTCATACAGCAACAATTTATAACTACTTAATTCAGGTGTAGGTTAATTGAATTGTACTTAATTTCCGTATTAGTGTCAGTTTAGAACAGGGCAATTCCACTGGCGGCCGAGGAATGACACCATGCCGGTTCCTGCGAGTTCCGTTCAAAACTTGGGAGACAAACATTTTTTAAGCAAATTCCTAAAACTACTAGAGCAACTTGGACCGCTGTAAACACATTGAAATTACATTTTGACCTTGTTTGCAAACCAAAAATACTGGTGTCCAAACTAACGGAGGTTCTCGTGGCTGTCGAGGGAAAGGGAGACGTCTGTACAAAGATGTTGAAGATGTTCTACGAGTCGGTGGTGGCGGGCGCCTTCTTCTACGCCATGGCCTGCTGGGGCAGCGAACTGAGAGCGGGGGACGCAAACAGGCTGGACAAGCTGGTAAGAAGGGCCAGAAACGACTCTCTGGCGGTGGTGTCAGAGAGGAGAAGTCTAGCAAAGCTCCAAGTCATTATGGACAACACCTCCCATCCACTACACTCGGACCTTGCGGGGAGAATGAACACGTTCAGTGGAAGGCTGAGACTCCCAAAATGCAACACGGAACGACACAGGAAGTCCTTCATACCGACAGCCATCAGACTGTATAATGCAGGGGTGCTCATTACGTCGATCGCGATCTACCGGTCGATCGCGGAGGGTGTGTCAGTCGATCCCCAGCCAGGCATTAAAAAAAAATAGTCCTAAAAATGAGCGATCATAAATCTTCACTATGACAGCACTTTCGTCACTTGATTGACATTCACTGCACCCGAGGGTCTTCTGAGATGACGCTGGCTGCTGCCAGCTCATTATTAAGAAAAAATTACCGACAGGAAGGCGAGAAACTCTTTTTATTTCAACAGAATCTGGCGCTGTACCTGTCGTCAAAACTCCAAAGAAATACTGCACAGTTGCACAATAAAAGCGCTGCTTCATGCTGCCTGCGCTAACAACATAAGAGTCTCAGAAAGCTGGCGTGCACAAGCTAGCAAGCTACGGAGTTTGCCGCCAATGTATTTCTTGTAAAGTGTATACAAAGGAGTACGGAAGCTGGACAAATAAGATGCCAAAAACCAACCACTTTCATGTGGTATTGGACAGAAAAGAGGACTTTTTTTCTCCTACATTTGAAAATGCGGACGTTATCAGCACCACTGTCTGATTCCTATCAATGCAAGTCATCAGAATCAGGTAATACACCAACTTATATTCTTGTCTTCATGAAAGAAAGGAATCTATATGTGTTAAACATGCTTGCATTATCTTTAAACACCTTTAACTTGTTAACAATATGGACCGCTAGCCTGTCCATCAGATGGGGACATTTCTACGCTGCTGACCCGTCTCCGCTCGGGATGGTTCCTGCTGGCCCCACTATGGACTGGACTTTCGCTGATGTGTTGGACTTTCACAATATTATGTCAGACCCACTCGACATCCATTGCTTTCGGTCTCCCCTAGAGGGGGGGGGGGGGTTACCCACATATGCGGTCCTCTCCAAGGTTTCTCATAGTCATTCACATTGACGTCCCACTGGGGTGAGTTTTCCTTGCCCGTATGTGGGCTCTGTACCGAGGATGTCGTTGTGGCTTGTACAGCTCTTGTGATTTAGGGCTATATAAATAAACATTGATTGATTGATTGATTGAACTATATGTGTTAAACATGCTTGCATTATCTTTAAACACCTTTAACTTGTTAACAATATTAACTATATGTGTTAAACATGCTTGTATTATCTTTAAACACCTTTAACTTGTTAACAATATTAACTATATGTGTTAAACATGCTTGTATTATCTTTAAACACCTTTAACTTGTTAACAATATTAACTATATGTGTTAAAAATGCTTGTATTATCATCTAACACCTTTAACTTGTTAACAATATTAACTATATGTGTTAAACATGCTTGCATTATCTTTAAACACCTTTAACTTGTTAGGGACGGCGTGGCGAAGTGGGTAGAGTGGCTGTGCCAGCAATCGGAGTGTTGCTGGGGTTCAATCCCCACCTTCTACCTTCCTAGTCACGTCCGTTGTGTCCTTGGGCAAGACACTTCACCCTTTGCCTCTGATGGCTGCTGGTTAGCGCCTTGCATGGCAGCTCCCGCCATCAGTGTGTGAATGTGTGTGTGAATGGGTAAATGTGGAAATACTGTCAAAGCGCTTTGAGTACCTTGAAGGTAGAAAAGCGCTATACAAGTATAACCCATTTATCATTTATTAACAATATTAACTATATGTATTAAACATTCTTGTATTATCATTAAACACCTTTAATTTATTAACAATATTAACTATATGTGTTAAACATGCTTGCATTATCATTAAACACCTTTAACTTGTTAACAAAAACATATATTTCATAAATAAGTAAATATAAATTATATATATGAATGAGGTAGATCCCCGCGACTTGATCAATTGAAAAGTAGCTCGCCTGCAGAAAAAGTGTGAGCACCCCTGGTATAATGCATATGTTCCTTTTTGACTGTACTTGAATGTAAAATAGACTGTATTTATATTATTCACATGTGAATAATGCTGTATAATAAATAGACTGTATTTAAATTATTTACATGTAAAAAATACCTAAGTGTTTATTGTTTATTGTGAGCGAACTGTGGTGCTAAATTTCCCTCAGGGATCAATAAAGTACTTTCTATTCTATTCTATTCTATTCATGACAGGCACCCCAGTAAGTCTTCTACTATTTGCCATTTTAATGTTTTTTCGTAATGGGATTTTGAAACTAAAGTGTTGCTGTAGCTTGTTTGCTTCACATGTAGTCAATAGTCATTTGTTCAACATCTTTAGTTATACTAGGAGTGTCCTTCAAGGTTCCATTTTAGGTCCTCTTTTTTTCATCATTTGGACTATACAACTGGTCGCCCGTAAGTTCGGTTCTAAAAACTTGTGAGAAACTCAGATTTTTTTCAGATTCTTTAAGTGCTGTCATAGAGATGAGCTTTGACTAGCTTTTTGCAGAAGGTCCTTAAAAACAGCAGAGCATTTCTGTAACACTGACAAAATAAACAGACCAAAATCAAATGTCTACTGTAAAGAATGCTGGTTCTCCGGAATTAACAAAATAGGACTAACAGTGAAGGGAAAAGTCCGCCCTTTTGGACCTTGGCTTTCTGGAAATGTGGCACTCAAATCCTTTTAGTTGAATATCCCTGGTTTAGAACATACAGTACAGTATAGTAGATGTTGTGAAGTCTTTGTGCTTCACTGTCTCCCACACTTCTCTCCATTGCTCAACCCACACTGCAGAGCAAACAGTTTGCTTTGGCTGTTTTTCTTCCTCCTCCACCACCTCCCCCTCTGTTTCTAACATCTGCTGACCCATTTTAACCAAAACACTGCGAGCAGAGAACGTAGAGTTCACCTCCTCCGGTGGAAACGATACAAGGTGCTCTGCGGGTTATGCAGCGGATGGTGGAAGAGGAGGCTTTCAAAGCGTAGTGTTTCAATATGGAGCTGCAACTCCTGTGTTTACCTTCAAAGTTCAAAAGAAGGTATGTCAAAATCAAGGCTTTAATGTGAATTAATCCATCATTATTAAATAACACTATTAACATGATTTAAAAACATTTTGGGCAGTTTGTGCAAGTACACTGAAACGCAATACTTTTGTTTTTGCTCTCTTTTTTCATGAGTTGAACTCAAAAGATTTCAAACTTTTACTTTATACAAAAGACCTATTCCTTCCAAATATTGTTCACAAATCTGTCTAAATCTGTTTTAGTGAGCATTTTTTCTTTGCCAAGATAATCCCTCCCACCCAGAGGTGGGTAGTAACGCAATACATTTACTCCGTTACATTTACTAAAGTAAATGTAACGGAGTAAAGACGTCACTTCCTGTCAATGAGAAAGGACGCAAAAGAGAAAGGCTCCGCTCTTGCTACCGGAGTTTTTTGTTAAATCTGAAGATTTTGACCACTGATTTGCGATCACAGCCACAGGAGAGTACCCTGGCATCTTCAATCTGATTTTGGTCAGTTGAGAGGCACTGATACGCTGAAAGAAGGCGAGTTGGGAGAGCCGTTAGCCTCAAGCCGAAGGCGCCTTGCCGCAGTTCAAAGCGGTTGCCTAGCAACCAAAAGCTACAGCGAGTTTACAGCTGTTTTAAAGTGATCCCGACGTCGCAGAGTGATATAAGTTGACAGGCTGACACCTCAAATTGATCTCTGAACGGCGCAAGATACGAAATTGTTGGAAAAAACAAGTTAAAGTGCCGCAAGTCGCTAAAGAAGCAACTGCCGTTAAGACACAAGCAAGAGGCATTGACGTCAGTGACTGCCGCGATGCGAAAAGGTAAAGGAAAGATGGAAACCCCGAAACCTTCGGGGTCAGCTGTTACAGAACACAACTGGGAACAAGATTTGAGGTTGGACACAGGACATGATGGGAATCAAGAAGTGATACTACAAAAACTTGAAGAAATGAAAGAAGAAATGAAAGAAATGAAAAAAGAAATGAAATGAAAGAAATGAAAAAAGAAATGAAAGAAATGAAAGAAATGAAAGAAGAAATGAAAGAAATGAAAAAAGAAATGAAAGAAATGAAAGAAATAAAAGAAGAAATGAAAGAAATGAAAAAAGAAATGAAAGAAATGAAAGAAGAAATGAAAGAATTGAAAGAATATCTGAGAAAAGTAACAACAGAACACAAATAAGATGTGAAAAGTCTGCAGGAAAATATAGAAAATCTGCAATCTCAGAACAACAGAAGAAATAATGAAGCCACTGAAATGGGCAAACAAATGAAGACCCTTCAAGAAGACAACAACATGTTGAGGAATATCATAGATGAAATGGATCAGGACAAACGAATGAATGATATCATCGTGACTGGGCACCGAATTAAACCAAGATCCTATGCGAAAGCTGTGAATAATGAAGGTGAACCAGATCAAATGGATATGATCTCAGCAGAACAGCAATTCTTTCTGCAATCAAAGGAAATTGAAATTGACATTAATACCATCGAAACATGCATCCCACTGAACGGAAGAAACAACAACGCCACTCCAGTCGTGCTCGTGAAACTCGTAAACAGAAAATCTAAAATGGCATTGCTGAGACAGGGAAAGAAGCTGAAGGGAACAAATGTGTACATGAATGAGCATCTCACAAAACGCAATGCTGGAATCGCCAAGAAAGCACGCGACTTGAGAAAGCAGGGAAAAATCCAGGGAACTTGGAGCACCAACTGTAAAATCTACATCAAGCTGAATGGAGGTCCAGAAGCAAGAGTAATTGTTGTCCATGACATCAAGGACCTGGACAATTTTTAAAGTTTACACAGCTACCAAAACAACGATGATAATGGACTCTGACAGAAAACAAACACCCAAATTCAGCATCAACACTACTATGTTCCAAGGGACAACTAAACAAGAGGACCTACATTCAGGATTGCATCCTCCTACACGTATTGAGATTATTGAAACAACATCAAAGATTGTTGAACAAGAAAATATGGAACTAAAAAATTTCTGCAACAAAGATTACAAAAACCAGGATTTGGAAAATGATATAGATCCAGATACAAATTTTTTCTCCCACATCAGTAATAATTGTTTTTATTATACAGATGATCAATATAATAGCAACATTACATGCGATAACAAATTGTCAATTATTCATTTTAATAGCAGAAGCTTGTATGCAAACTACAACAACATTAAGAACTTTTTGGAACACATCAACGAACCATTCAAAGTGATCGCTGTCACAGAAACATGGATTGATGATAAAAAAGGAATAGATTTTGATCTGGAGGGATATGAACTAAACTACATCAACAGAACCAACAAAAATGGAGGAGGAGTAGCTGTGTACGTGATGAAGAACCTGAACTACAAAGTGGTAAAAAACATGTCATTTGCTATAGATAATATCTTAGAATGTATAACCATTGAAATATGTCAGGAAAAAAGCAAAAACATTTTCATCAGTTGTATATATAGATCACCTAAGTCAAGTATAGAAACATCTGAAGAATGGATCAAGGCTACTTACATGGATAATGGTCAAAGAATAATGTTCTTATGTGGTGACTTTAATATTGACTTATTGAACCCTAACAAGCAAAAGTCTATTGATGACTTCATTGATACAATGTACAGCATCAGTTTATATCCAAAAATCATAAAGCCAAGCAGAATCACAGCACACTGTGCCACGCTTATTGATAATATTTTTACCAATGAGTTTGACAATAACACTACAAGTGGTCTACTTATAACCGACGTTAGTGATCATCTGCCAGTTTTTACAATATATGATGGACACTACAAGAAGAACATGGAAGACAAAAGGACATTTCGAAGACTGTGCACAGAGAAGAGGATGACTGCTTTCAAAATTGAGCTACAAAAGCAAGATTGGGACAATGTGTACAAGGAAAAAGAGGTTGATGAAGCATATGAACATTTCTTAAACAAGTTCATAATACTTTATGACAAACATTGTCCATGGATACAACTCAGTAATAAACAGAGAAAGAATAATCAACCATGGATGACAAAAGGACTAAAAAATGCTTGTAAGAAGAAGAATACCCTATATAGAGAATTTATAGCACAAAGAACTATAGAGGCAGAAATTAAGTACAAAAAGTATAAAAACAAGTTAACAGACATACTACGATCATGTAGAAAAGAATATTACAGTGAATTATTGGACAGGAACAAAAATAATATGAGAGCAACATGGGGCATCCTCAATAGCATTATTAAAAATGGCACAAAGAGGGACTACCCTCAATACTTTTTAGACGGAAATAAAAACAATGACAACATAAAGGAAGTAGTTGAAAGCTTCAATAATTATTTTGTAAATATTGGACCAAAATTGGAAGAAAGGATTCCAGACCCAGTTCCAATTGAGGACTACAATGATACCATAGAGCGAAATCCCAACTCCATGTTCCTCAGTAATGTGACACAGGAGGAAATAGTTACAATTGCAAAAAAATGTAAATCTGATTGTAACGGAATTGATATGGAAACGATAAAAAAGGTTATTGAAGAGATCTCAGGACCGTTAATGTATATTAGTAATCTATCATTTCAAACAGGTACATTCCCAAACAAAATGAAAATAGCTAAAGTTGCACCAATTTATAAGACTGGAGATAAACATCAATTTACAAATTATAGACCTGTTTCTTTACTTCCACAATTTTCTAAAATCATTGAAAAACTGTTTAATAACAGATTAGAGAGTTTCATGAATAGAAATAGAATACTCAAAGAGAACCAATATGGATACAGAGCTAATGTCTCAACTTCAATGGCTTTAATTGAAATTACAGAAGAAATTACCAATGCAATAGACAGTAAAAAATGTGCAGCAGCAGTTTTTATGGATCTAACTAAAGCATTTGACACAATTAATCACAATATTTTAATCAAAAAACTAGAACGATATGGCATCAGAGGGTTAGTCTTAAACTGGATAAGAAGTTATCTAACGAACAGGAAACAATACGTGAAGCTAGGCGAACACATGTCTACAACGCTAAATATATCCTGTGGTGTACCTCAGGGATCAATATTAGGACCTAAATTATGCAATCTCTATATAAATGACATTTGTAAAGTTACAAAAGATTTAAAGTTAGTATTATTTGCGGATGATACAACAGCGTTTTGTTCAGGAGAGAACACACAGGAGATAATACAAATAATAACAGAAGAAATTAACAAATTAAAAAGATGGTTTGACAAAAACAGACTATCGTTGAATCTTAGTAAAACTAAAATAATGCTATTTGGTAACAGTAGAAGAGAAAGTAAAACACAAATACAAATAGACGGAATAGAAATTGAAAGAGTAAATGAAACCAAATTTCTAGGTATAATGATTGGTGATAAATTGAACTGGAAATCTCACGTAAAAAATATACAACATAAAGTAGCAAGAAACACGTCAATAATGAATAAAGCAAAACATGTTCTAGACAAAAAATCACTTCATATTCTCTACTGCTCACTAGTGTTACCATATCTGAGCTACTGTGTAGAAATATGGGGAAATAATTACAAAAGTACACTTCATTCATTAACGGTGTTACAAAAAAGATCAATTAGAATAATACATAATGTTGGATATAGAGAACATACAAATCCTTTATTTATTGAATCAAAGATACTGAAATTCCACGACATAGTGAATTTGCAAACAGCTAAAATTATGCACAAAGCAAACTATAACCTGCTACCCAAGAATATACAACAATTCTTCTCAACAAAAGAGGAGAAATATAATCTTAGAGAAAAATGTAATTTAAAACATTTGTACGCACGTACAACACTTAAGACCTTCAGCATATCAGTATGTGGAATTAAATTATGGAATGGATTAAGCAAAGCAATCAAACAATGTACTAATATGATCCACTTCAAGAAACTCTTCAAACTTAAAGTGTTTACAAAGTACAAAGAAGAAGAACCATGACAAACATTCTCAATTTATTTCATCCATCCATTCATTCATTCTTAAAGTAATCTTACTTATCTCATCATATGAAATATGACTTTCTTCACCAATTATTATTATTAAATTCTTACTATTATTTATTTATTTATTTTTATTGTGATTACCTATGGAGTTTATTGTGAATAAATTGAGAACGGGAAGTGAATAAAAAAGTTTCAGCAACTGTTATGTAAAGAAAAGGGGTAGGATTAAATAAGCTCTGCTTCTTCCTACTCCTTTTCGAACATGTTGAAAAGAGAAACTGGAAATTGTGATGTATCATGTTGTATGCTTGCATGTTCGAAATAAACTCAAACTCTAAACTCTAAAACTCTAAAGTAACTTTTGGATTAAATAGTAATTGTCTGAGTAGTTTTAATGTACTGTATTTTCCGGACCATAGGGCACACCGGATTATAAGGCGCACTGCCGATGAATGGTCTATTTACGATCTTTTTTCATAGGGCGCACTAAAGGAGTCATATTTTTTTTATAAATTGAAAACACTCCTTTGTGTTCTGCATTGTGTTCTGCATAACATGTAATAGTGGTTCTTTGGTCAAAATGTTGCATAGATTATGTTTTACAGATCATCTTCAAGACGCTTTCTGACAGTCGCTTCAGGATGCGGCGTTTCGTGGGTGGTCTTATTTACGTGGCTCACATTCGGCAGCGTATTCTCCCCGTCATCTTTGCTGTAGCGGTGTAGCGTGCAAGAACGGGAGTGGAAGAAGTGTCAAAAGATGGAGCTAACTGTTCAAATGACATTCAGACTTCACTTAAATCAATAACGGAGCAGCATCTCCTCATCCGGAAACAACAACAAGGCCGTGAAAAAGCGTCCGACCAGAACTCTAATAACTAAAGTTCCTTGGGTGAATAATATAAACTCACTACACCAGTATGTTTTAGCGCTTTCATGGCAAGTTTACTGACAGATATAAGTAAGAACTTTACACTACTTTAAATTAGAAACGGCAACAGCGGAGGATGAATGTCCCATAACAAGAAGATAGACAAAAAGAAGAAACCTATCGACTACGTCATCGGTACGGACTACAAAGGTGGACTGCGCAATTTTTCAAGATTTATGAAGATCCCAAATACAGATCAGCAGGTAAGAAAAATTTCTTTTGCATATTATTGCGAAACAAAACGCCAGATAATATGTCTTACCTTATACACACACCATAATAATACTTGTATGTTTAATGCGCTGACAATCCACCAATCGGAGCGGCTTCATAGCTTACCAAAATTGTACTAAAACATTTTGATAGATTTTTGAGCGCCGTGTTTAATGTTCTATATTTTCAATGGAACATATAAAATGTTGGTGTTGTTTACTTGAGTGATATTGTCATCATACCTCTTACCACATATCTCTTATGTTTGACTGCCATCTACTGGTCACACTTTTCATTACACCATGTACCAAATAAAATTGCTTCGAGGTTGGTGAGCAAAACCTGAATTATTCCATACATTAGGCGCACCGGGTTATTAGGCGCACTGTCGAATTTTGAGGGGGGAAAAAAGGATTTGAAGTGCGCCTTATAGTCCAGAAAATACGGTAACATACTTTTTACTTTTACTTGACTATTTTTGAGAAAAAGAAAAGCTACATTTTCTCCGTTACATTGAGTTTCATTCCGATTGTTACATTTACTTGTAATTATCGATTAAGGCTTGCAAAGACGTATCCTTATTTTTAGCGACCCTGCTTCCGGCAGGCACTGTCACATGACTCTGTTTCACCAATCCAACGCAAGCAGTAGTGGTGTTTGGTTCCATTTCACAAATCAAACAAGCACAAAGTACAGCTATAGGAAGCTGAAATAGGTCAGATTTTTTAAGTACATGACAAAATCGAAACCTACTTATTTGTTTAATAAGTATCAGAATGTTCCCAAAGAAGACACTTTAATAATGTGTAATGACCCGAGTGCATCTGTTTGACAGAACTGCTGAACAGAAACCTCCGAAATCATTTAACTAAAAAAGCGATCTTTTTGTATGTCTTTGATGATCCTAAGAACCACAAGTATATACTTTTACTTAGACAAACTTTATTCATCCCCAAGGGAAATTGTTCCACACAGTAGCTCAGTTACAAAGGATGGAAAGGGTAAGGATGGAAAGGATATTGCAGGTAGTAGTAGCATAGTATATGTAATATTTACATATTATATATACAGTATATGATATATACTGACATATTATATTATTATATTAGATTATATTTTTATATAATATATAGAATATATAAAAAATCCCAATTACCATGTACAATATTACAGTATATTTAACAGCTGCAGCATAAAATAGAGAGTAGATCCAGCATAAAATAGACATTATAAACAAAGAGAGGTAGCTAACATAGAAGCGGTCAGGTAATAGACAGATATCATCTATTGCTGTATGGCGAGTGATTATACAACTGGATGGAGTGCGGAATGAAGGATTAACACATTAAAACACATTAAACATTACCAACAATATCAAAAAGCAGTGGAAAGCTGTACTTTAAAATCACTAGCGCTAGCTTATTAGCATGTAGCATTATCTTCTTCTAGTGTATTTACATCTAAACAGCTAAACAAGCTGAAATGATCTCAATCCCCTCCTAGTGTACGAGAGGCACACATTAGTCACATTAGAGATAAGAGCATGGAAACTAGAACTTTACATGTAAAAAAAATAGAATAAATTATTTGACAAATCAGACTAATTTAGTACATAGAAACGTACTGACTGTAAAAAGTGACATGACGTCAGACAAGGCAGCAAAAAAATCTTCAACGATTTCTTTGAAACTAGTAAAAAGAACATTTATACCATCATATGTGTCAGTAAAAAGTGGAGTCAAGTCCGTCCAGGATTTCACAGGTCACAAATGACTGAATTGCGGCAAAAGTTAAAACGTCTTGAGGCTTATATTTTCAATAGCGTTTAGTCAACTGGTGATTTTACGAATTTGTTATCAATGTTTTAGGTACAATGTTTTAAATACTGTATTGATGTTTGACTGGTTGTATGTCACACAGACTCAAAAGTAGACACTCGACGGCATTGAACACACATACTCGCTGTCACGGTTGGGGTTGCAGCTTGCTGCGGGATCGTTCCTCCAATGCTACACGGACTACTCCGGACGACAGCGTGAGGTAGGAGATGATTTATTCTCATAAATCATAGACAAACCGAAAACAAGCAAAAAGGATGCGTGCCGATTGCACGTGGAAGCTAAGGCAAAATTTAGCACAGGAAACACAGAAGCAAGAATTAGGAAAGTCAAACGTAACAGTTGCATGGAGCAAACAACGGAGCTACAATGAGTGACCGGAAAAGGCAACTTAAATAATGTCTCTGATTAGCGCTCGGGAAGCAGGTGAGCGGGCGAGCACTAATCAGAGACATGTGCACACAAAGAGTGACCATGACAACCAAAACAAACTCCTGAAGTGCACAAAACAACCAAGGAAGTCCAAAACTAACAGAAAACACAAAACAAACATGATCCGGACCCAGGATCATGACAGAACCCCCTCCTCAAGGACAGATACCAGATGTCCATAAAAAAAAAAGAAACAAGCAGGGTCAAAAGTCACGGGCGGGCGGAGGGAGGGCTTGGAGGTGGGTCGCCAGGCCAAGTGTCCCCGAATCCACCGAGGCAAAGTCAAGTGGCGGCGGCGAGTGGAACGCCGCTGCAGCAGAAGAGGCGGGCGACCAGGGAGCGGCCACATCCGTGGCGGACGGCGAGGCGGACGACTCGACGCCTTCATGGCAAGCTTGGACGCCCGTACAGGTGCCTGGCGAGGAGCAGGTACTGGCGCTTGGCGAGGAGCAGGCGTCTGCCGGGGTGCAGGTGCAGGCGTCTGCCGGGGTGCAGGTGCAGGCGTCTGCCGGGGAGCAGGTGCAGGCGTCTGCCGAGGTGCAGGTGCAGGCGTCTGTCGAGGTGCAGGTGCAGGCGTCTGGCGAGGTGCAGGTGCAGGCGTCTGGCGAGGTGCAGGTACAGGTGCCTGCCGGGGTGCAGGTACGGGTGCCTGCCGGGGTGCAGGTACGGGTGCCTGCCGGGGTGCAGGTACGGGTGCCAGCCGAGGTGCAGGTACGGGTGCCAGCCGAGGAGCAGGTACGGGTGCCAGCCGAGGAGCAGGTACGGGTGCCAGCCGAGGAGCAGGTACGGGTGCCAGCCGAGGAGCAGGTACGGGTGCCAGCCGAGGAGCAGGTACAGGAACTGGAGATGGTGGCGCCTGCAGGCCCACCGGAGATGCTGGTGGCGTCCGCAGGCCCACCGGAGATGCTGGTGGCGTCTGCAGGCCCACCGGAGATGCTGGTGGCGTCTGCAGGCCCACCGGAGATGCTGGTGGCGTCTGCAGGCCCACCGGAGATGCTGGTGGCGTCTGCAGGCCCACCCGGGCTGAGGTTAGCCATGAGCATGGCAGAGGTGGTCTAGCTGGGGGTTGCGGCTTGGCATGCCGACGGACTGGTGGTGGAGGACGGGCTGGAGGTTGCGGCTTGGCAGGCCGAAAGACTGGTGGTGGCGGCCGGGATGGAGGTTGCTGCCTGGCTGGGCGCAGCCGAGCAGCCCCACAAGCACAGCTCCCCGCCCCAGCCCCCCCCTCAAGGGGCGGATACCAGACGCGCTCCGGAACAGTCTTTAAGGGTGGGTGGCGGGAGGTCAGGCGGGGGGAAAAGTCCTCCCCTCTAAATTGTCCAAAATGTCTTTTCCCATCCCCCCCCTGAGGTCTTTTGGGAGGATGAGAGGAAAAAGTCACTGACTTGGGCAGGGCATGAGTCTTTAGGGGCGGAGTCCAAAAATCAGGTGACTGGGATTTACAAGACCTAGTGTTCAAAAAACTGTTCTGATTATGCTTTATTTTTGGCATAAAGTCTTTAGGAAGTGGCTGACCAAGGGAGACAGAAGGCAAAAAAAGAAAATTTTTATCAGTGACTTCCCTTGGAGACGCCGGCGGAGTGACGTCATCTTCGCGCGCCGGTTTAGTGACGTCATTCAAAGTGGAGTTGTTGTCAGAGTTAATTTGGCTTGCAGCCCAATCTAAAAATTGTTTAGCAAAACTGGACACGGGATTACCAAACAACAGAGGGGAAGAGTGGGCTGCTTGAGGCATGCTGTGTGCCGGAGGAGGCGTCTGAGGGAGCGGCGCGTCCCGGTAGCGAAGCGACTTCCGTCCTCGCTGACGCGTCCGGTACTGGAGTGTAGCGATGTCCTCCCTCGCCTTTAACAACCTCCTCGTACCTTTATTCACCTCCTTGGAGTCCATGGCGAAGGAACTCTTCTGGTAGCTCCGTTCTGTCACGGTTGGGGTTGCAGCTTGCTGCGGGATCGTTCCTCCAATGCTACACGGACTACTCCGGACGACAGCGTGAGGTAGGAGATGATTTATTCTCATAAATCATAGACAAACCGAAAACAAGCAAAAAGGATGCGTGCCGATTGCACGTGGAAGCTAAGGCAAAACTTAGCACAGGAAACACAGAAGCAAGAATTAGGAAAGTCAAACGTAATAGTTGCATGGAGCAAACAACGGAGCTACAATGAGTGACCGGAAAAGGCAACTTAAATAACGTCTCTGATTAGCGCTCGGGAAGCAGGTGAGCGGGCGAGCACTAATCAGAGACAGGTGCACACAAAGAGTGACCATGACAACCAAAACAAACTCCTGAAGTGCACAAAACAACCAAGGAAGTCCAAAACTAACAGAAAACACAAAACAAACATGATCCGGACCCAGGATCATGACATTCGCAGCTCATTGTCAAATTACTGTACTCTCTTAATAATAATGGTACTAATTGTAGTTACAAAAAGAAACACCACAAAAGGCTTCATTACTATTCACAGTCTGCTCTGTTCACAAGTTCCACACATTGTTCATGTTTATTTTATGCTTATTTCAACACATTTATCCCCGCATGTTAAAATAATTTGTTACATGTCAAATGAAAGAGGATGAGGGGTTATCACCAGACTTCAACATCTCCCCTCTTTGCTCCGTCAGCATTACAAATCAAATATGTTACTAAATGCTTTAACCTGGATAAATATATGGTTAAATCAATATATAAACACATATTACCCAGAAGGCTTAATTAGCGTTGTAGACAGGTACCAAAAGTAGGTCTGAGCTACGCAGGAGGACAACAATTGTGTTGTTTGAGCAATAAAAAGTTGATATATTGTTACATGTTGTTTTACTTCGTCAACACAAAATAAACATAAGTTTTGATTAGACCACTGACATGTGCATTTTTGGCGCCGCTCAGAGACAAATTACATTGACGAAAATGACGTCGATAAGCCAAAATGTGCTGGGAAGTTGCGGTATATGGAAAAAATGTGGGACTGGTTGAGTTTGCAGCATCGCAAAATCCTGGAGAGGTTGACAGTCCCCTCTTTCTTGCGTCTTTGTGCTCATCCAAAATTAAACACAATACAGATTGAATATGAATTGGATTTAATCATGATTAATCCAAATCCATCCACAACAAATTTGTGAACAATCTTATTAAAAATTTTAATCGTTTAGTAAAAACACAAATGTTTACAGACAGGACTGTTCTCATGTAAACAGTGAAAGATGCAACTTTCCTCACATTCTAGAGCAGGGGTGTCAAACACACGGCCCGCGAACAGGTTTTATCCGGCCCGCAGGATGAGTTTGTTAAGTATAAAAATGAGCCAACATTTTTGAATGAAATAAACTGCTGTTCTACATGTGTCCACTAGATGTTGCAATAGCAATTCTTTGTATCTTTGTAGATTATGCTACATGCCGTATTTCCTTGAATTGCAGCCGGGGCGCTAATTAATTTAAAACCTCTTCTCACTCCTGCGCTTACCAAAGGCATGCGGTAAAGGCAAGCATGGGCTAATTAATTTAAAACCTCTTCTCACTCCTGCGCTTACCAAATGCATGCGGTAAATTTAGGCCTGCGCTTATAAATTGGAGTGTGATGTAAGGATACTGTGTTGTCTGTCTATTTATAAATAATGCAGACGAGGCGTGTTGGCTGAGTTCTTGACGTTTACTTTCACAGCGTGCTCATAACAACACTTTACGGGGCTACCGCGCATACTCGTCACTACCGTTGCATGCTGGGTAGTGTAGTTCTTATATTGTTATACGGTATATATATATATATTATTATATAGTTCTTATATATATTCTTATACATCACAGACACCATCATGAAAAGCACATTTAATACAAAAAAACGTTATTATGGTCTTACCTTTACTTATAAATGAAGTCCATGTGCAGCTCCTTCTGATCAAAAGCATCGATAACTTGTTTATAGAAGTCTTCCTTATCTTTCTTCAGTTTTAAAAGTCTCTCTGTCTCGATGGACATCTTTCTTTATTACCTCCTGCTTCGATTGAATGTCCAGTTTAGAAAACGGTTTTATTTTAGATATGTAATCCTCCATGTTAAAAGTGCAAGCGAGAGGAAAAAATAAACGATCGCTGCTCACTCTTCTTCTGCAGCCGAGTACCGGTAGTCGCAAGAAGGATCACTAGCACCCTCTACCACCAGGAGGCGGGAGTCATTTAATGACTCATATTTGACACACGCAGCTACGGTATATTAATAAAACATAGCTGCTTACTGTTCTTTTTAGCATATTGTAATAATCCCAGCTCATAGACTTCTTGGTTTGTCTTGTCTTTATTATACAAGATGAAATGTAACCACACAACAGCTCCAATATGTGTCTATCTTTTTTCCCGGCAAAACTCGAACTCCTACTTCTTATCAACAACGTCACTTCCCTCTAACTTCCCCAGAAGTCCCGCCCCCCAGCCAAAGCCATTGGCTAACACCTGGTAGCCAGCCGCTACATCCCCCCCCCCCATACAAAAAGTCCTCGCCCTCGAGGACTGACCCGTAAGGCAACTTTTGGTAACATCACACGGTAGCCAGCCGCTACAATATTCAATAGTTTGGACCTTAAATCCTACTGAATAGCTCTGTATCTTCTTCCATTTATGCGATTTCAAATAACTGAAATCAGCCTCCTCCATTTTGTACATGATGACAGGGGAAGTGTCACTCGTGACGTAACGAGCGTGACCCGGCGGAAATTCTAGGCATATGCTAATTATTTTGCGAAACGAGTTTGACCCGACGGAAATTGTAAACATGCGCTAATAAAAATTATATTTTGTGAAACGAGTTTGACCCGGCGTTAATCCTGAACCGGCGGTAATGCTAAGCATGCGCTAATTATTTTGCGAAACGAGTTTGACCCGGCTGTAATTCTAAGCAGACGAATACTATATTCCCGGCAGCAATTCAAGGAAATACGGTATGTAAAAACAAAAATAAACCACATGATGTTAGTACATCAGTCGAGGAAAATGAGCAAACTCCATAAATAACATCCTGTAATTTATTTTGATTTTTTTTTTATCTTGATGGATTGAAAATTAACACCAATGAGTTGACTGATGAACATTATCACATAATTTATTCAGAAAATATAAATAACGACAAATAAAGATAGAATACTACTAAGTAAAACAATAGCAAGAGACAGCTTGGAAAAAGTAGCAGATTGAAACAAAACCTGGCTTTGGAAGCAGGAGAGCAGCTCTCCATCTGGGGGCTGCTATTACATTAGTAGCCCTCCCCGTCCCAGCCTCTAAACCAGCCTGATTTACATTCAATAAACTGCCAACCCGGGAATTTCAACATGAACCAAACTATACCAGGAATACACTTGCTTGCATGCACACTAAAACTACCCTCCCGCTCCCCCGCAGAGGCTTTTCATTTTCATTGGCTTCTGCTGAGTTTTAAAGACTTATTGACAATATGAGCTGCACTGCACTTTGCAATCAGACAGACAGCAATATTATCTGATGCAAGAGGAGTGCATTACAATACACTATCTCGGGAAACGATAACCTTTGAATTGATGTCAGCAAGGACGTGACGGTATTATTACGTTACGTGTCCAACACTCGCTCCAACCTTTCCATTGGCATGGCAGCCACAGTCTTTTTTGGCGCGAGGAATATAATAACAACCACTAACAGTTCATAATACTCTAGATGATGATGGGTTTATGACCCACCACTGTCAAATGTCCCAGAATGTCAGCTGGACCTCCTTGGATCTAAGAAGAGAGCAACACAGTACCGTATTTTCCGCACTATAAGGCGCATCTAAAAACCAAAAATGTTCTCAAAAGCTGACAATGCGCCTTATAATCCGGTGCGCCTTATATATGGACCAATATTGAGCCACAACAAACCTAAAATTCATTTTCATAAAGTTTAGGTCTCGCAACTACGGTAAACATCCGCCAACTTCTTTTTCCCCGTAGAATAACAAGCGTGCGGTGCATGCTGGGATATGACGTTTCATTTCCATTTGTGTGTTTCTGTAAAGACCCCAAAATGGCTCCTACTAAGAGACACGCTTACGACGCAGAGTTCAAACTCAAGGCAATCAGTCACGCAGTAGAACACTGGAATAGAGCAGCCGGGTGGATTGACAAAAGAACTCCAGCCGCTGGATATTGGTGTCAACAGGGCATTCAAAGCTAGACTGCGAACTGTGTGGGAACAGTGGATGACAGAAGGCGAACACACTTTCACCAAGACAAGGAGACAGCGCCGGACGACATACGCCACTATCTGCCAGTGGATCGTAAATGCCTGGGCTGATATATCAGTCTCAACTGTGGTCCGAGCTTTCAGGAAGGCAGGAATTGTCACTGAACTGCTGGACAACAGCAGCGACACTGACTCCATTAATGACTTCGACGAGACGGACATTTTGGATGCCGTATTCGGCCAACTATTTAATTCGGACACTGAAGAAGAAGAATTCGAGGGATTTGTGGATAAGGAATAAATTCAGAAAGTGAGCTTTAAATGTTTGTTTTGTGTGTTGTGTTGTGTGACATTAACGTTCGAGCAACGTTGAGTTATTGATATTGTTATTGCTCTGCATTATTTTGAGTGTTACTATTTTGTGATTGCACGTTTGATTTACCGTAACACGAGTAAATCAGCTGTTTATTCATTTTGGGAGTGAACAGAGTTGTTATAACGCTGGTTTGTAATATATTAATAAAGTTTGACTGACCTATCTGACTGTTTTGTTGACATTCCCTTTAGTGCAGCTCCATCTAATGGATGCATAGGTGCGCCTTATAATCCGGTGCGCCTTATATATGAACAAAGTTTTGAAATATGCCATTCATTGAAGGTGCGCCTTATAGTGCGGAAAATACGGTATAAGGTTCTCTATCAAGCCTTTCTTAGTATTTTACTTGTGTGTAGTTTAACCCAGTTGCTTGGATTGAAGTTTACTCCAAACATCCTCATAAACTATTAGTCATTAATATCCCACATGTTAGGACTGAGTAGGAAAATTGGTTTAGAGGATTTTGCACTCTTTAATCCATTTAAGTTATTATACAGTGGTACCTCAAGCTAGGAGTGTTTTCAAAAAGAGCTGTCTCTCGGCTAATTATGCATTAAGTTGCAAGCAAATATTTGAGCATTCACGCCATTTGTTAGCATACAAAATGTCACAGGGAACCCCGTAAGATCTGACCAAAACATCTGGTCTTCCTTGCTAGCATTATTTTATAGCGAGACATGAACATAACTTTGTTTTTCCAACCATGGGAAGGGGGAAAGATAGTGTGAAGGACAGTGCTGAAAAGAAGAAGAGGCCGATATTAATTGAAATAAATCTTGAAAAACATGGCAAAGCATGTAGTCGAGTTAGTTGGAGCGTATCACTGCACCAAGTAAATTCATCTTGGCTTATAAAAAAAATGTGACCAGACTTTTAATAAAGCTAATGTTAGATTTATCGTCCTGTAACTTGTCTCAAAAGTCTTCAGTTAAAGGGATCTTACTAAGATTTGTCCTACATTTAAAACACTTCCTTGTGGTCTACATAACATGTAATGGTGGTGCTTTGAAGTAACATTTTGCATAGATTTTGTTTTGTTTTACAGACCATCTTCAAGCTGCTTTATAATTGTCTCTTCAAAAGGCGCCGTTTTGTGGGCAGTTTTATTTATGTGCCGAAGCCCTCCTCCAGGCAAAGCCGCCCCCCTCGAGTACATCTCTACCCTGTCATCCATGTTGTAGTTTTTAGCGCTTCCATATCCAGTCTACTCACAGATATGATGGAACTATGTGCTACTTTGTATTAGAAATGGCACTAGCGGAGAATCTTAGCATGCATGTGCATGTATGAGCCAGTCTGCCACACAAAAGAAGACAAAGAAAAATAATGAACTTATTGACTACAACTGAAAAAAATGGCGAACTCATTTATGCACACTCTCTAATGCGACTATTGGTCAAATGTGTTGCTTTTCCGGTTGACCTATGACGTCATACTAGGCATCTGCGCCTCCTTACCAGAAAACAGTCTGGCTCTGTTGTACGCGGTCCGCTGAATTATTGGCACGCATTAAAAATATGACATTTGTAATGGCTATGTTGATGTTAAATAGCAGACAGCATCAAGATATGATCTTAGATCTTGCGCTACGAACATGACACTACTACCAAGAAGGTTTCGGTGCGGATGCAGGTCCAAAGCAAAGAAAGACCGGTGGGAGAATGATTTTTCGAAGGAATTTTTGGATGAAGAATCATGAAAGCAAAACTTTCAAATGTCTCAGGTAATTCATAAGGCTCCGTATATTGATGGAATGAGTTTTAAATCCAAAGGAAAAGACCATTCGTGCCATGGCCGATACAGTTCCAGATGAGGTTTAGTATTGTTCTGGACTATCTTGCCAGTTGTTTGGAATACAGAGTTATTGTTAATCAGTTTGGAGTGCACAAATGCAGCATGAAGAAGTTAGTGTACGCTTTATTATTCGCCTTTAATATACCTGCTTAAATCTCTTTCATCTCATTTGTATTTCGTTCGGGAGTCAGAATTAAGCCAAAATTCTCCTTTTCCTTGGCTACCTTCTTAAATAAATATTTGTGTCTCCCATCGATGTACTTGAAAATGTTCTGTTCTTTTATATTGCGAACCAAATGAACATGCTCCTTTACACTCCATTTGTTGCTTATGTTTTTCTTGTATGGTATCTGCTTCCGGGGCGCATACGAAGGGTCCCCTCGGCAACCCACACCCACTCAAGAGATCTGGTTTTCAATCGCATGATCCAAGTGTATTAGTCCGACTTTTCAAAAACCAAACATGGTTGGATTAATGATGCTTATTTAGGCCCTGTTTACACTAAGCCGGATAAGGTTATCCAGGGTAAATCACATCTAACCTTATCCGTGTCCACACACAACAATGCCACCGTTTAAGACCCCCGCCTCCCTCTGTCCACCGGCGCAACGCGACCTAGTACGCATGCACGGGGAAAAAAATGCGCGCGTCAAACCTGACCTGGAAGTGTATTCTTTCTATCTGCGACGGTATAGAAAATGGCTGCTCTTGTAGTGAAGAAGAGAGAATTATTTGTGTGGTCTGACGACGAGGTGGAGTTACTCTTAAAAGTGACTCAAGACTATAAAACCTCCATGGCGGCGAGGAATGTTATTTGGGAGTCCTTGCCATCGAAATATGGGGACATTCTGTCGCGGTTTTTGGAGTGCTACACATCGCCGGTGGAGGCCAGCTTGAGCAGCAAAGATTTTCCCCAGCAAAAGGAGGACATAACTAAAGGTATGTTTTTGTGACAAGGTTATTCTGTTTTAATTGTGTGGGCGCGGCCTTTCTGGCGTCACTTCCTCTCCGAACTCACTTTGTAAACAATCATGGAGTCCATACAAAGCTAAGTGCCGGAGATTCAAGAATTACACGGCTGACTTACCCGTGTAAAAATTTGTCCGAGGAGGAGGACCTTAAACGATGATTTAGTGTGGCTGAAACGGGGCTTAGGCTAAATAATTATTTGTTTAAGGGGTTAAACACCTTAGTGTAGACATGGCCTTAGAGCCAAACGGTTTGAGAAATGGGACTAATTTAGTGTATGGACACGTACTGACTGTAAGCACCTTGCACCAGTATACAGACTTAAAAACAACTAGAATGCAGAGGCATCAGTGAAAGTGTTTCAACCTCTTGTGACTTTAAAGTTGGATTCCTTGATGACCTTTTGTTCTTGGACATAGAGATGGCTTTTATTCCTGCCTCTTTGCTTCGATGCCAGCCCCGGACTGACTCCAATAAAGTCTGCTGTCAGCTTGAATGAATACGTTACGCAGGATGACAGCCGGCCTTCCCCACAGCTGAGTGACTCTGCCCACAGTGGAATCACTCTTTAGAGCAGCATCCATATGGTTGTGACACACTCAAGGCAGCCCACTGTACTTTACAGAGGCAAGTGCTCTCAGCCGTAGTGGACTTGCTGTGCTGGTCTCTTTTTCCAAAAACTTAGCCCCGGATTAATCATAACAACAAAATCAAGGTTTCTGAAACAACTGAACTAGAATTGCATTTCAAAGGCCAAATCCAATCTTAATAAATAAACTGGGTATAATTTAAACTGTTTCATTCAAACTGACTGTTGTTCAAGAAAACCAATATTGTTGTTAAGATGCACTACTCTATTCCCTATTTTGACTTCCCTCTATGCGAAAAATCAGCACTGTAGTATTTGCACATTCCTGCAGACAGACAGAAAGAAAAACAATGCTGGTTTATTTAACATGTTACAACTGCTTTATAGGCGTATTATGCGGATTACATCATTGAACGGTTTGCCTTTTATGTGTCAATCACGAACTGAGAGAAGCGTCAAAGATAACGTCATATTCCACCCGACATACATTATTTAATTTTTACTCTGGAGGTTTGAAAGTGGGCTGTAAAAGTGTGGTTGAAGCATCCTGATGTCCTCTTTCCATTGAGTTGTTAAACCCATTTTTTGCATCCATGTTGTTTTGAAATGACAACATTCTAAAGAATGAAGTGTGTCTCAACAACAAGGTCAGTTCTTGCAATCTTGATATTATTAGAAAACTGGCATTTGTTAGATTATTCCTCAGTTGAAGTTCGACCTTGTCCACACACATAAGAACGCTTGTGGGTTTTGCGTTAAAGCAGCCATTTTGTGTGCGGCAGCACATCCATTATGGGCAGGCTGATTGCTAGCTACTGCGTTACATTTTGTGCTTTTTAAATGTTTTTAGCCTTTTTACAGTATTTTTCAGGTTTTTCTAGCTCAATGTGAGTCAGAATAAAGTAAAGGACAAGTGATGCCGTCGCTTGAAAAATTCAGGGAGAGTATCCATACAGCATTGTCGACAGTGCTTCTTTCCTCTCCCTCCCGCTGCACACCAAGATAAAAAACTTTACCGACAAGGGAATGTGGATTACATTTTTTATTCGGAATCGTTGTTCAAGTTAAGGAGTTTTATGATTTCAAACTGTGAGTGCGACACAAAGCTAGTGACAGTGTATGGGTGTGTGTTAAAATGGCAGCTCCATCTGAGGACAGTTTAGCTAAGTGTTGTTTTGTTTTTGTTTATCAATAACGAGATAGTTGATCACCCCCTTATGTTTCTTTGATATACACAAATGGATAGTAATTCCATTCTAATTATTGGGGTGACTATTTGATTCTGAATCCATTCTCAATTCAACATTATTCTAGATTCAAACAGATATTCTATTGATACAGATATTTGTAATACAAATTACAGTAAAACCTTTTAAAACATGTTACATGTTGCAAAAACTGCTGACATATGATGTGTACTGGTAGCAATTATGCGCGGAGATGGTTTAAAAATACCGTAAATTCCGAATCTATAAGCGGCAACTTTTTTCCTCCACTTTGAACCATGCGGCTTGTAAGACGGAGCGGCTAATTTATAGATATTTATTTGCTGACGGCCATGATAAAAATCCATCCATCCATTTTCTACCGCTTGTCCCTCTCAATTACATTAAAAAAAAAGCAAAAACACAGTGTTTTATTGTTTGTGCTATGGCCCCATCTTTTGGACAAATTCGCTCACTGCAGGTGCTGCAGTGTCCTTGTAAAAAAAAAGAATGCAATTTGTGACTTCAATAATAAATATGGCAGTGCCATGTTGGCACTTTTTTCCATAACTGGAGTTGAAGTTGTTCTCATTTTTTGGAAAACCTTGTTTTTCATTGATTGATTGAAACGTGTATTAGTAGATTGCACAGTACAGTACATATTCCGTACAATTGACCACTAAATGGTAACACCCGAATAAGTTTTTCAACTTGTTTAAGTCGGGGTCCACGTTAATCAATTCATGGTAAAGTTACATTGTTTAATGCATCCAGCGGGGCATCACAACAAAATTAGGCATAATAATGTGTTAATTCCACGACTGTATATATCGGTATCGGTTGATATCGGAATCAGTAATTAAGAGTTGGACAATATCGGAATATCGGATATCGGCAAAAAAGCCATTATTGGACATCTTTACAAATAACTCATTTTACAACGTATATATCTGCGGCTTATAATCCGGTGCGGCTAATATATGGAAAATATTTTTTCCTTCTAAAATTTAGGGGGTGCGGCTTATATCCCTGTGCGCTCTATAGTGTGGAAAATATCATTCAATAAATCAAAGTTTATTTATATAGCCCTTAATCACAAGTGTCTCAAAGGGCTGCACAAGCCACAACGACATCCTCAGATCCCACATCAGGGCAAGAAAAAACTCAACCCAATGGGAACAACGAGAAACCTTGGAGGGGATTGCAGATGTGGAGACCCTACCCTGGGGTGACCGGTACAATATATGCCGAGTGGATACGGTATATATTTTTTTTAAACTGATCCTTGAATTAAAAAAACAAACAAAACCTTTTTTTTTTCTTTAAAAAAATAAATTCTTCAAATTATGACTTAATTTTGAATCTGAATTCATTAGAATTCTGATGTGAATCACTTTTTCAGCACCCCTACTGTACAGCACTTTATATTTTGTTCAAAGTGTACAAAGTTTTACTAAAATGCAGACTTTTGTAGAGGCTGGAACATGTTCACATTGTTTCTTATGGAGAGATTTAATTGTTCTACTTACAAACCCTATTGAAGAACCAATTAAATTTGTAAATCAGGGTTCTTCTGCGGATAACATTGGATTACAAGACGATAAAATATTGTGAGACTGTCGACTGGGAGTGATGGTAATGACGTAATTCTCAAAAAGTTGTGGTTTGCTTGTCCACACGGCAAAACAATGGCAGCGTTTTCAGATTTACCCCCTCTGGAACCTGTTTTCCAAAAATATTGTTGCAGAGCACACAGAATGCTATTGGCATGTTGATGAAAAAGGTCCATTTAAATCAACATGTCAGTTAAATGTCTTGTCCCACAAAGCATCTCCCCAGACTAACTTGCAAGCAGGAAGCCAGCAAACAAGACTCCTAACAGGGGATGCAGGTTGCACAAGAGGAAAGACTTGTGCGGAGATATGAGGAACAAGGAGTCACGATGGCAATTGAGTCGAGCGTCTTTGCCTGTTTTGACAGGCCAAGAAGAAGACTGAAAGGAGGGGGGACTGAGAGAAAAAAGCAAGGAGACAGTGGTGAAAGAGAAGTGGTGCCTGAGTGGCGTGAGAAAGTCTGTGTGTTGATAGGCCGCTGAAGATGAGGAGGGCTCAGGACCGCAAACATAGGGGGATTTACAGGGCTTTGCTCCTTCCTCTATGGA